>NC_029779.3:46783242-46813784 GCF_000817695.3 Arachis duranensis
CCTCTGAAGTGAAAAACAAGTTTCGGAACCTCGATTCGACCCGAAGCAGACTCCAAACTGAAGCATACATCAAGCCCTGTTGATCCAGAATTATCCACTGGCAAATCCATTTGTGAAACAAACTCCTTCTTCAATGCATCAAAAGCATTTTCTTCAATGTATGTAATTGTTGTCCCTGAATCAATGATCATGCCACCACTTCCGTTATCGCCGAGTTCAAACGTCGATTCCTCAATGCTCAATTGAGTTCCACCAACCGAGATTCCTTGCAGATCAAGGAAGTAAAACGAAGGCTGCATCGGATTCTTAAGCAACGGTGTCGTTACAGCTCCTTTCGCGTTTTTCGTTTTCGGTAATGATCCTAACAAAAGAACACTGTTTTTTCTGTCATCAATGGATTGTAAGCAATACGAAAATTTCGGCTCTTTGAGCTGCGAAACAAGCGATAATGGCCCCCGGCCTAGTCCGACTAAACCGGAAGCTTGTTCGAATCCACTTCCTTGATTATCTTCGCCGCATCCAAATCCAATGCTTTTAATCTTAGAACTGCCAAAAGTGAAAGTCTCGGTTGCTAAAACGCCTTGTGTGACGGAATAATCTCCGTATGAGTACATATACTGGCAGCCGTCGCTGTCGCCGCCACCGCCGCTGCTACAGCTGGAGGAAGGTAGAACGTTGCATAGATTGCTTCCGCAAGAAAGCTTCGAGAAACTCGAAGATTTCTTGGGGTCGAAGATAGGTGTTGGTTGCTTGTAACATTGGGAACAAGGCTGGCATTGTGTCCATATGAGGTCGCTACCAGTGTCCAATATCGCGGGATACGACTTTGGAGGAGTACCTATGGCTAGTTCCATTAGGTACTCCCCGTTCCCCACGTGTATTGGAGACTGGATTTGCGAAGAACTAGATTCAGATTCAGAAGATTCTGAATCTGAATCTAGTTCTTCGCTTTTAGAGAATTGGGATTGTTTTTTTGTTACCATTGCGTTGAGCCACTGGAGGCGGCTCTTGGCGCGCTTCATGCCATGTTGGACACGCTCCAGCTTGGTTAGGTTCTTGCCGGAGTCAACATGGCGAAGGTTGACTCTGATGATCCCTTCATGGTGATTCTCATCAAGAACTTTTCTTGATGTTGAGAATGTTGGAACAATGAGGAGAAGAAAAGATATAAGAAGTGGAAGTAACATTGAAGATGATGAAGAAGATTTCAATTTAGACATTGTGGTTATTATGATGAGTTTTTTGTGGGTGAAATGGTGAAGGAAAATATAATGAAGTGAATAGAGTGAAGAACAAGGATTATAAAAAAGTATGTGTAATTTATATATATTAATGTATTAATGTATATGCATAAGGTTGTGTAGCTAATAATGTGCTAGAGAAATGGTCTTAGTCACACATGAGAAAAAGAAGTCATATATTGTAACGTTTTTCCATCTAATATGGAGGAGAAGATAAAGGGTTTTTCTTTCTTGGGGAAGACCAAGTGTGTGTGTGAAGAGGTTGAGTCCAGGGTTGGTTGTCATGAAAAAAACAAGGGAAATTATTATGAAGGAAGGAAATAGTTTTTGTTGTGAGGGGAAACAGAAGAGAGAGAAATGAAAATGAGTTTGATGAGTGTGGAAGTTGAAATATCAAAGGGCATTCTCTTGCCTAGAAATAGAATTTTTCTTAATTTTTAATACTATAACAAAAGTTTTATTATATCTTCTTTTTTCGTCTCACTTAAATCTTATTATATCATGTGATATCACATTTAACAAAATCAATTGAGAGAAAAAAAATTGTTTTTTTTTAAAACTATTTAGGTATTTTCAATGTTGATCTTATTGACTATTAAAACTAAGAATGTCACTAAATTCTTTTAAGATTTTATAAAAAAAATATATGTATAAATGACCCATTAAATTACATTAGTAGAAAAAATTAAAGTTGTATTATTGCAGGATTAAAAACTATTTTACCAACTTTGTTAACACTCTATTCAAATATTAACAACTATATTAATTATACTTATTTTTAGATTATATACTAAGTCATTGTATACTTTTTTATTATTGAATGGGACATATCTTATTCTAGGAATAATCATAAATTCGATAAAAAAAAATATTGGTCCAATTTTAAAACAATATGACTGAATATTTTGTGAGGTTTCTCTTTTGTTGTTGAGCAAATATTCAAAGAGGCATCAAATATGGCTGACCAATCTAAGAGTAATTATATTACAATGGACCGTGGTTATTATTATCGATGTGATCATGAATTGGGTGAACCACATACTTCACGTAAATCATGGAAACCATCGATAAAGTGTAGCACTATATTATTTCTATAGTATATCAAAACTATACAACAAGCTTGTCATTCAGTCATTCCCTCTATCCTTACCCTTTTTGGTTTTACTCTTTCTTTAGTTTCATCAATGATTAAATTTTTGTATTGAGTTGTGATGAAGGGATTGGATTTGATCGGTTGGGTGGACAAACATGTTTACCAATTGCTCCAAAGGAGTAGAAAATTTTAAAAATAACATAAATGAATAAATAAGTAGCTTTGTTTCAATTCCACGCATCCGTGTAGGAAAAATAAGTAGGTTGACGATCCTTTTTTTAGTTAGGTAAGAAGACCTTATAAGACAAAGATATGATAATCTATTAATAAACCCTTCATATTTACAATTTTATAGGGCATTGGTCAAAACTTTATACCAGTATGTAACACCTTTGTTTTTTCAGCAATTATCCATTATCATGAATTCTAGAATGAAAGCATGACCTATTTGTCCCAAGCAGAATTAATGGAGCAATATCATAACCTTAGTCTTTTTTTTTTTTGTTTTTTGGTTTACTGATTTACTCATAACCTTAGTCTATTGTTTTTTGTTTTTGGAAATAACCTTATCTGTTTTGGAAAATTATATCAAAGTGTCCATCTATTTACATTTATATTTAATTCAATTAATTGTTGATTAATTGTGTACCATAGCTACCTGGTTCAAGTTTTGAACAATAACAATCATGCTATGCAATAATTAACACCAGATGTGTTAAGACTTCAAATATGATAATACTTTGGTTATTATTATTTTGTTTGGAATTTGGACACTCTTGTCTTGTAAGACATATAATAGGACTCAACCTGTGTCAATCAAGGACAGAAAGGAGAAAAAGAAAAAAAAATCAATTATGAAGATCCACTTCCAACAAGTAATGTTGATTTTTTTTTTAGTTACCACGTAGGAATTTGTTTAACCTTTTTTTCCCATTTTCAGTTAGTAAGTGCCCATTTGATCTTGAGTGGCGCAAACTAATTAGTGATAGATTTAGGAAGATCACCTACATTAGCACCAAACAATTTTAATAATAAAGAGAAGGGTGAATGTTCTTGCGGGTCCCGAAGCATTTTTGACCTGTTCCCATTGAGTGAAGTTACCTCTTACTCGATTCAGGCATGATATGAATATGATTATTAATTATTGGTATTGAGTGCCATTCTTGATACATCATTCCTCTATCTCAATTTAACTATGAACCTAGAAGTCTCCAACATAACCCAACAATACGCTTTAGTTTGAGCTTATAAGATCATCAGATGATGATCATGCAACTCACTTCATTTCAATTTCTTGTCACTGAACCACATATCAATTCATAAAAAGCCTACATGGGTTGACCTTTCATTGTGAAACAGTACTGGCCAGTCAAAGAAAAGAGGGATTATTTGGCTGTTGTATTTTCCTTTGCTCCTTCATAGTTTTGGTAGGTCTAGAAAACATGCTTCTGCCCTACAAGAAACACTTGTATCCCACAGGAGAAAGTTTGATATATGCCAAGAAAGATTTCCAAATTTCAACCACTCGATTTCATATATGTGGATAATGTTTAAAAATTATTCAAAGAACAAAAACAAGTGGCTATGGATAATTTTGACACACTACAAGACGACGAGTATTTCTCATATCTTTACACAAGACCTATGGTATATTTTTGGTTACCAGCTACTGCCTCCAAACTAAAATTTGAAACCAGCTAGGTGTAGCTTCCAGCCAAGCCAGGGGACAGTAGTGTTGTCATGCAACACAAATAAAATTGAGCATAGCACCAAGAATACAGAATATTTATAATTTTATAAATAAATTGGTTGCAAGCCATGGTTTTTAACAAGGTTACAACAAGTTGGGGAAGGACCCCAGGGACAATACATAATAATAAATAGATAACTACAAACCATAAGATTTAGGCCTAGGTTTGTTCTTACCTAACAAATTCATTCGATTGGCATGTTCTTCTTCCTCCTCCAGCTTCTTTCTCCGAGCAGCCTCCTCTTTCTGTCTCTGGATCATCTCTAATTCTCTCTGCCGTTCCTCATCCTTTCGTTGCAGCTCTAGGGCTTCTCTTCTCTGAGCCTCTTCCACCCTCCTCCTATTCTCTTCAAGCATCTTATCCAGCTCTTCCCTCTCTTTTCTAGCTTGTTCCTGCATCATATCAAGAATCCCCAACCAAATGAGGACATTCTCTTTTCTAAGCTTTGAAAATCATACATGTATCATAAAGATGATATGAGACCAGAAAAACAAAAAGAAAACTAATTAGGACCTCAACCTGCATTTCTAGAAGAATGCCATATTTTAAGAACATTAAGCAAATTTAGATACAACAACAAAACCTTCTCATACTAAATAGGTTGGTCCCTAATTTTCAGATGCAAATGGCAAAGTAATATATTGGTCAAGCTTTTCACAGACACACGTTCAGTACAGTTTCCTGATGATTGATAGTGTTAAGGAGTGAAGATAGTGAAAGAGATAGTTATTTATGTAAGAAGGTTCAGTATTAATCTAGAATTAAACCTGGAAATAGCATTTCCTGTCTAACATAGTAATTTGATTAATATAGGACACTGAAAGGGATTCATTTAAGGATGAGGGATTTGACCATATTTTAAAGATACTTAAAGGTACCAAGATTACTACAGAATTTATTCACACTAAAAAAATTGTTGAAAATATGACAATTTTAGTGCTTGAAACTCTCTCGCACTATAATACTATATATAATATGGGCTTTAGAGAATAAGTAATGACTTGCCCCTGATATTTCTTTCCACTAGCAGAGAAAGACGGGTAAAAGAAAAAGGTAAGTCCCAGTTAGCCTACTTACTTCTTTCCTTCGAGCCTCATTAAGAGCATCTTGCTTTTCCTTTTCAAGTTGAACTTCAACATCATCAAACAATTTCTTCACACCCTCTGCTATGCGCCTTTCTATTTCCAATCTAACTTCCTCTGAATCAAGCTTCTCCTCAACATTTTTTCGAATTGCTTCTTCGATTCTTCTTGCGGTCTCTTCTTCTAATTTTTTCAATTCCTCCTCGTGTTGACGCCTGCTAGCAAATGCAAATATTGAGAAGATGAATAAATGTTCTTTGATGAAAAAGAACACAATCAATCTTTTAACTTAAGATAAAAGCATAGTATTAATAAAGAGAGCTAAATAATACAAACAGAATGGACAACAAGAAATCCTCCTTGCAGAAACAAGAACTAACAATGGAAATAAATAAAATAAAAAATCAAAATAACTTTGCAATCTCTCAACACATCTGAAAGGGAAAGTTCTCTAAAACAATCACTAACTCTGCACCAAACCGAAGTCAGACACCTAAAATCTTACTCCACAAGCAAGTCATAATAATTTCTAGATCCATACAAGAATTAGATAAAATAAAGGCTTCACTTTCACATTTGTTTAATATTTTTCTAGCCAGTTCATCGATTGACTTGGAAAATATGAGCTTTTTATGCTCACAAGGCATACCTCTCTAACAAGTTTCTGATCCATAACAAATGAAGTTTCAAGTGGAACAGTAGATAAACGATGCAGCAATTGTTTCATCCTAATAAACAAGTTGGACAAGGCAGTAGCTTCCTTCAGAAAAGCCAGTAGCGAAGAATGAAATTAACCTGTTGCATTTTCAAATTGGCATCACTTACCCTCAGAGAAGAAGGAAATTCATTCCAAAAGATCTACCTAGATTGCAATCATGCTACATTTAACTTTCTAAAACCATTTTAAAAAAATCTCTCTCAGTCAAGAAGCTTTTGATGATAATCGATTTGTCAGACAAAAACAAGCTTATCCTAATTCGCAAACATACCTAATCTCCAAACTGCTATCAGATTTATATCTTCATATTCATGTTAACTGTAGAGATACAAAGGCTCACCCTCTCGAAATTATATTTGATGTCCCCAAAAACCTAGCAAGCATTGAATAATTGCTATGCATTAATTTATCATATAAAATTATCACGCATTTTCAACCTACCGAATTTCCAGCGCGGTGTATTCTTCATAAATTAAAGTTAAAACTAGCAAGCACGAATCAGAAATTGCTACAGTCTCAACCAATAGAATTCTCTTCGTTTCACATCTTCTCACAAACATTACACACTAAATTATCAACCAATTCAGGAACAAAATCACGAACACAAACTACAAAATAGATAAATAAATGAAGGGATAAATAACAAAAATCAGTTACCTTCTCTTTTCTTCTTCGTCTTTTTTGAGCTTGTGATGGTTCGCAACGACACTGGGACTGCGCGATTTAGGAGGAGGAGGAGAGGGCGAGGAAGTGCTTCTGCTTCTGTGCCTTCTGCGGCGCCTCGGCGAAGACGGTGACCGCGTTCTGCTTCTGCGGCGCCTGTGGCTAGGGGATCGGCTTCTTCGCCTGAAAATTCGGAACTAATCGCATGATTCAAAAGCAAAGTCGAAACGAAAACGAAGAGATTGGAAATGGAATTGCAGAAGAAGAAGATTGATAGAGGACCTTGAGGATGTTCGATCCCTTCGAGAGTGAGAGTGAGCATGACGGTGGGAAACAGGGGAACGAGAGTATCTTCTTCTGTGGGAAGGTGAACGCGAACGAGACAAGCTCCGAGCCATGGATGAGCGAGTTTTCAAAACCTAACTCGGTAACTCGTCGCCAACTCGCAAATTCTCACTCACTAATCACCACTGATAATGATTCAGGTCCTTCAGTCCTTCCACTCATTCAATCCTCGCATAATTTTTTTCAACTGAATAAAAAAGGATTAAAAGGTAGTATTAACTTCTTTTTTTTTTTACCAAAATAATGTATCAACTATCAACTATCAAACACCAAATCCCAAATTTTAATGAGATTTGTAGAATCTAAATTTAAAAAATAGATATCAAATAATATAAGCTCTATTAACTTGAAATCATAAGATAAGATATAATTTTACGAGCTAACTAATTTGTTTAATGGTTTTTTTATTGTTCTTTTACATTTTAATTTTTTTAACTATTTTGTTCAATGAATTTTTTGTCATTGTTATTTTTACTTTTTAATTTCTTTCTGTAATTTTCATATCTATTATTTTATAAAAAAATACTTTATAACTTTTATAATATTACAAGAAAATCACCCATTTAGCAATTCAAATTATATTTAAAAAATCTAATCTATTTATAAAATAAGTTATGTTTTTTTTATATTATTTTTTACAGTAAAATAAAAAATATAATTATGGTATCACTTAAAAAATATCTTCTTAAATATTAAAGAGATCACTTGTAATAGGGGAGAATTTTTTTTAAAATAAATTTTTTTTTTATATTTAACTTTTAACTTTAATTTTTTAAATACGATTTTTTTTAATATTTAAGACAAGTTTGTCATATCCATCGACAAACTCTATAATTTATATAGAGTTCGCCTAACTTCCGACGAACTTCTATATTTTTATAGAGTTCGTTTTATACTTTGACGAACTTCAATATGTTTTTTTTTTTAAATATAAGATTGAGTGAGATAAAAAAAAAAGTTATAATATTGGATGACCACCATTATCATTTTAGAATATTAGATTTGGAGAAATAATAATTTTTTTATTTTATTTAAAAAAAAAACCCTAAAAGTGAGAATATACTTTTCTTACTAAAAAACGTTTTCCAAAAGTGTTTTCTGTGCTTAGTTCGCGCTTAATGAAATTTTTTCAAGGCAAAGTTTCCAACTTACCCGCCATTCGAATTCACAGAGGTTTTCTTCTTCACCTTCCTATGTCTCTTGCCGTCGCCGCCACTTACCACCGCCGTCTCGTGCACTCACCACCGTCGTCTCGTGAGCTCACCGTCGCAGCTCACAATCGTCGTCCCGCGCGCTCACCGTCGCTGCTCCCAATTGTCGCAAGCCTCCTTGGCTCATCATCGTAGCTCACATCGTCGTCTCGTCACTCACCATCGTGCACTCACTAGATAATCATTCTCTGATTCACTCTCTATCTTCTCTTTCTTGCTCATTAACTCACTTCTTCTCTCGTTTCAGTGTCGAAGAAGGTGCGTGTGGCTTTGATGATGATGATGATGAACAACAATGGCCAAACGAGACAGAGATGGTATGTTTCGTTTTTCCTAAATTTGGTTCTGTGAATTGTGGAGGTTCTGCGATTATAGGGTTTTTAAGTTTGGGGGTTTAGCTTCTGAATGTGTATTGTTTCTGGTTGTTGGGGTTTTAGGTTCTGATTGTTAGAGAAGGTATGTTTCTGATTGTTAGAGAAGGTATGTTTAACTGCATTTTATATATAATTAAGTGCTGGATTTGAGATTTTTGTGGTATAAATAACTGAATGCCCCGGTTTAGATGGTCAAACTTGTAAGGAATTGTATATTTTACTGGAGGTGGAATAATTGGGGAAAAACATATATATAATGAGAATGTAGAATGAAAAGTGAAAAGTGCCTTTTTGATTAAACATCCAGTCCGATTCAATACTCTTTCAAATGTCGTGATTCATTCTTGTGCAACCTGCAGGTAGCTGAAGTGAGACAGAGAGTTTCTAACATGGCAGGGGTTACGAAAGAGGAAGTTCGAATTGTGGCATCTTCCTATCGAATTTGTCCTTTAGGGGCTCATATTGATCACCAGGTACTTAAGTATATGTCTTTCTATTATGACAGTACAATTTTAACTCAATGATTGATCTTGAACACAAGTTTTATCAGAAATGTGAATAAGCAATGCATACCAGAGCTGTTTACTTATTCAATTTCCTGGCAGCTTTCTCATGTAATTTCCCCTGAAATTCGAACGAGTTTTATTCCACTGTTTGATAAATGGTCCTTGGGATTTTATCTTGTATGTGTTACTTTTTCAGGAGATTTTGAAGAGCAAGTTCGATTCAGGTTTATCAGTGATCATAAAGTCTTGTTGTTTTCTCCTAAGTATTTTGTTGAAGTTTTCACCCCATCACTTGTAAAATTATCCTGTCAGCTGCATTCACTCGGATGTGTGCCACTTCTGTGGAAACAATTAGTCTTACAACTTGGGCCCAGTGTCAATTGTGATACTAATTAGCTCGTTGGCATTTCAACTGTCAGTTATGATCTTGTGTTATTCTCATTTTCATTGTTGTATCTTTTCTTATCTTCTCTTCCACTTTATATTAAAAACCTTGTTTGGCTAGGGATTTCTATGTATATCCTTGCTGCCTACTCCAATTATGCATTTTTTTATTAATAATATGCTGAGTTACTTATCCAAAAGTGGGGAAAAAATAATTTTCTGCAGACTGAACAGAAGCAATGAGGCTTGGTATCAATGGACCTTAAATGATCCTTGATAAAAAAAGGTTGGATTTGGATGCACTTTGACTTTGTCTTTTTGCACTCTATGACTTCTCAATTAATTGAGTTATTTTTTATTGTTTGATATTATTTCTTGTTATATATATGCTGATGACTGCTTCAATAGGATAATTGTTTTGAGGAAGATGAGCCAATTGGCTAAGCATAACTTAATAAAAGTAGATTATATTAATTATCAAGATAAGAAGAAGCTCAATTTCCTTGATCATCTGACTCATGCTAAACCTGATATTGTTTTCTTTTTACCACTTACAGGGTTCCTCATCATAAGAAGGCGCGTGGTTTTTGATAAATTCCTACAAAACATGTGCATGCTTACACAAGGATTAACAGCTTCAATTTTTCTAAAAAAAGTTTTACTAATATAAGATTATCTCCTTGCTTCAGAATTATCTGAATTGGTTACATGTGAAACTCTATCTCATGTATCAATGTAATATAAACATTGTTAATTAATTGTTAAGTTTTGTTATCTTTTTTCTTGCATGAGTGATTATTATTTTTCTTCTTTAATCATAAACTTTGATATTTGAACTTTTATGAACTTGTTATGTATTATTTTTTCAGAAATGCCTTCCTCAACGCTGATTGGTCACTGATTGAGAAGACTAGAAGAAATACATTTGTGCCTGGAAGTCAAGTCAAGGCACTGCAATCATTGCACCAAAATCAATTCGCGCGACTCTTGACCTTGTTAAGAGATTGGAGGATTTGTCTCAGCCATGGACTCGGTCCCTCAACTGATCAAATGGCTATTTGCTCGCAAAACCTTTGTTAAATTGTCTTTGTAAAGTTCTAGTCCAAACACAGTAGGGGGAGGAAAGTTAGCTAGAAGAGCTTGTTTGTAACCTGCATTTTGTATTATACATTTATTTTTATTATATAATATTTGATTAATTTAATTAAAAATACAGAACTATATATATGAATTTAAAAAGCTTAGCCTCTGAGAAATGGCAATGTCTGAGTAAGTATTTTTCACTAAAGCTTCTCCAAAACACAAAAATGTAACTTTTAAAGAGTTACTGAATGAGTGATTTTTTGTAATTCGTTTTACATTTAGAAATATATCTTTTAAAAAACAAATTTAAATAAATTTTTGATTAGAAGGCAGGCAGTCGCGGAAGAGCTTGTTTCATAATCAGATCAAGAACAAAAAAATAACTACCAAAAACAACAAATCCCACATTATCATTCTTTAAATTCATAGCTGTCAAGAACGGAATCCTTCCAAATTTTCATTCAAAATATAAGTATAAATATTCTCTCCAAAGCAAAATAAACATAATCCAAAACATAATTATAAATATTGTCTCCAAAATAACATAAACATAATTCAAAACACTCAATTTTTATCTTCATACTCTTGTAAGTTAGGTTGGGGGAAGTTAGGTTTTAGGAAAAAAATTGCAAAAATACCCCGTCACTAAAAAAAACGTTAGCCCGGCGGGGAAGCCCGCCCCGCCCCGCCAAAGCCCGCCAAAACCCGCAGTTTAAGCGGTGCGGGTTAGACGGGCTTTTGCTATTTGGCGGTCTCGATTTTCCAGCCCAGCCCGCCTTTTTTGGCGGGTTACGCGGGCCGGCCCAGCGATTTTAGGCCCATTTGCCACCCCTACCTGTAAGCCTTCTTTGCTTTCAACTCATACGCTTCTTCATTGGCTTTCATCTCTTTCGGGTTCGAAGAGTTGTTGCTATTAACTTCACTTCATCAAGCCAGAAAAGAAACTCCACATCCTATTAGAATACTTTCTTTATTTAGTTAAAAGTTTCCAAATTTACATTATACAAAAATAAAAAGATTCTAAAATAAAATTTTGAAGACGAAATCTTTCTAGATTTTATTCATAATTTAATATAATCTAAACCACTTTAATTTAAAAAGTGAAGCTTATATTAAATGTGAAGAGAAAAAATCTTCTAACTGAATGTAATCTTTGTGGAAGTTCCCTTAATTTAATTTAATCTAAACAACTCTAATCTAAAATGAGGATTCTATAAATGTGTTTAATAAGGATTAAACCAAACGAAAGAAACTCTCCAAGAAACTAAGAAGAAGAAGAACCAAGAAACTAATAAAGGATTAAACCAAACGAAAGAAACTCTCCAAGAAACTAAGAAGAAGAAGAACCAAGAAACTAATAAAGGATTAAACCAAACGAAAGAAACTCTCCAAGAAACCAAGAAGAAGAAGGAGGGAAGACTTACAGAACACAGGAATGATTACAGAGGAAATAGATTACGCAGCAATAATTGAAGAGGAGCTAAATGCTCTTTTAACGATGGATGCCAAGGAGATGATGGAAGATCTGTTTGCCTTGGACTTGGAAGATAATCAACAGCATTCTTGGGATAACACTCTATCAAACATGGATATGGAGGATAACCCAGAAAAGATGAAAGAGGAACTGGATGCTTTATTCATGATGGAGGAGACGGAAGCTACCAAGCATTCTCAGTCTCAGCTCCAGCCGCATACAACTACCATTGAAGAGCAATGTGCTATTGAAGTCGGTGTTAATCAACTACCTCAGCTAGAATCTCCGCCTCAGCCTTGCTGTCAGTCTCTGCCTCTGCCTCTGCCTCAGCTAGAATGTCCACCTCAGCCTTGCTCCCAGCCTCAGCCTCTGCCTCTGCCTCTGCCTCGGCTAGAGTCTCCGCTTCAGACTCAGCATCAATCCAAGTCGCAAACGGATATAAGCAAGATGACAGATCAGTTTTTCAATGACACCTGGGGTTATCAACCACAGTTAGAGATGATTGCAGCAGTGGGTGGTCATCAACCACTTCAATCTCAACAGCAACCTCAGGTCTGGACTTGGGAGGAGAACAAAGCCTTTGAATCGGTTATGGCCAATTGTTTCCAGGATTCTATATACAGTCGCTGGGAAACCGTGGCTGCTCGCCTCCCCGGAAAGACTCCGGCACAGCTGCAGGAACGCTTCTTGAAACTGATGACTGAAGTTAATGCCATCAAAAACGGTTATCCTGAGAACATGAACATCATGATACCTTTGCCTGCTACCCCATTGGAACACAGCCCTCTCTTCATTCCTATCGTCAATGCAACATCACCACCTCCACCGCCTCATTGGACTCATCATCAACCTCCCAGGTGGCTCCTCTAAATATTTTCATTCCCTTTTTATTTCTTTATTTATTTTTTTTTCATACTGATTTATGGATACTCTGTTTTTCTGTTATGTAAATATATCTTGGTAATTTATCATGGTAGGATGGAGGCAATGGCGCCCGCGGCAGACATGGCAGTGCCAATGCATATTACCTTACTGTCATCATCAATGTCAGGGGCAAGAGGAGAACAAAACCAACATGCCAACAGCAACATAATCCAACACGAACCTTTACCTGCGGCTTCTAGTGACAACAATAAACGGCAACAAACAGTTCATTGGACTTTACAAGAACACAAGTATGTATTAATTATATGTTTGTGGTTTGTTAATTATCCGTGTCATTTTATCTCTTACTTTTCATAACCTGTTTAAGTAAAGGCGAGACTCTTTGATACATGCCACAATACACAGATTGTAAAAGACATGGAAGTAATTGTTACCACTATATAATGATTTTAATGGTAGTAGGTTGTTATGTGTGTGTTGAGGGGAGAATACAATGTTACATATATGGATGAACAATGTATAATCCTATAAATTTAAACAAGATAACACTTTTGTTATTATTGATGAAAGATGACAAGATAACTTTAAAAAGTACATGCACGCTGAGAATTTGTTACCTTATTAGTTTACTTAGCTTGTCTTGATAATGGCAAACATTTCTCTCATCTCCTTAATTGTGATCGGCTATAAAATTTGCTATTCATTCATTATATTAAACTATCTCTTTGACAGGTTGTTTCTCCAAGGGTACGAAGAATTAGGAAAACAATGGTCAAGAATTTCAAGTGAATATGTTAAAACAAGAACTTATTCACAAGTTGTTAGTCACTCTCAAAAATTCTTTAAACGCCAAGAGAAAAGAGCTAGAGGAGAAAATTTAAAAAGAAAGAGTATGCTTGACATAACTGATTATAGTATGTGGTTTTTTTACTATTCTAAAAATTATTTAATGTTACTCTAAACTCTTTGAATTATTTAATCATGGTAGTTATCTTATTTTAATTAATATTTTATGTAGGAACTATAACATAATATGTGTATTTTATTGGACCAAAGAAAATTTACGAAAAGAGGAGGAGATTACTCAAGCAAAAAGTTTTAGTAGTATATTTAGTTTGGTGTAATTATTACCTTAATTGTTTTTCTTTTCTAAAATGTAAATGTATGCCAATTTAACATTAGTAGAGGGTAGCATATGGCCTAGTTTGATCAATGGTGTAAGAATATTAGTATGTATAGAACAATGGTGTAAGTATTAAAATATTTGATCCCCTAGCTCTCTTGCTCTGATGGCAATGCCGAAGGAGTGGTGGGCTAAATCTTATCTAAGGTCTCGATGGCTTTACCGAAGGGACTTTAGGTGGGAACATGTATCTTTTTAAATAATTATTAGTTTAAAATATATTAATTTAAGTGAAAACTCTTTGAAAATTTTTTATGATAGAATATAGAATATTTATATATAATTTTTATCAAAAATATTATATACATACTAAAAGTTAGTCACTAAATTAATCATCATATATTATATATAAATACATATATTATTTAATTTAACTTTATTTCTTAAAACATATTAATTATATACTATTAAATGCTAACTAATAAAGTTAAAACGATAACATTCATAATAGCTACAAGTTATAAGAGATGGTTATTCATTATGATTTCACATTTCTCTTAAATTATATTCAAATTGATAATGTAAAAATATTAATTCAAAGTAGAATAAGTATAACTCTTGGCAACCATTTTTTTCTTAAGTTCAGAATAATGCACTTGCTTGTGATATACAATGATCACTATTATAACCAAAGTAACTTTCATCCAAACCACAATTTTAGAATTCAAACTAAGATTCAAAATGCTATTAATACTAATTAAGATGACATTTCGAAACCTTTTTCATAATTGAATCTAGGGCGTGTAAATTACCGAAGCGAACTGAAATTTACCGCAAAACCGAGTCGAAATTTACAACAACCGAAAAAAATTGGTTTTTTTTCGAAGTCGGTTCAGTTTGGTTTTCGGTTGACTCGACAAAAACCGAACCGAACCGAACCAAACCGAAGAAGTGGCTTAGTATTACATTGAAATGAAAATTTTAGACTTAAGAAATGTATTTATTTTAAGTTTAGTTGTTGAAATGAGTTAAAATTGTGTTGAATTTGAATGTAATGTAATGTTATTTCACTTTATTGATTGTTTTGAACATCATTTTACAAAGATTAATTTTCTATTAGTTAGGATTTAAAAACCGAAAAAACTGACCGAACCAAACCGTTTTTAATTCGGTTCGGTTGTTGCACAGACAGCAAACCGATTGGTTAGTACTCTGTGAAAACCGAACCGATAACACTCCTAATTGAATCAATATTCTTGTATAAATGAACAAGCAGATTCATTGAACTATCTCCAAAACCTAGCTCAACTCAGATCAAATAATTAAAGGCTCACTAATTAATTTACATGGATTAGCTCCCACAATCGAGAAACACCAGAATATGAACACAAAAATCAGCTAAGAACTGGGAGTACAACTTGGGAAAAGAGCACAAGAGGGTAAAAATAATGCAAAATAATAATACAACAAAAAATACAAACTAGGAGAAAAACCACCTAGGAAATTTTGGTGATTGTGCGCACAAGCGTTCATTTCACACGCTGCCACGGAAACAAACATCCTCCGAAAAACGGAAGCACGACTTGTCTACCAAAACAATGTGATAGGAGCCTCTTGAAACTTGTTGCAAAACCAGATAGACGGAGTCACAGAGTAACACTGCCACATTTATATAGCTTAATGTAAAATAAACCAAAGAAAAATGTCATTGGAGTATGGGGACTGTGTCTAACTCAATGGCAGTAATAGGTGATTCTAATTTGTTTTAGTGAATACTAACCTTAAACATGATTGCACTAGCTAATATTGTAAAACATGTGAACAAGGCACAATAGATTGGAGACACAACTACAGTGTTAAATGTATTCAACGCCTGCAAACATGAAAGTGTTTGTCACCATATAACACCACACAAATTATTCAAAGAACAAAAACAAGTGGTTGTGGATAATTTTGAAACACTACAAGACGACGAGTATTTCTCGTATCTTAACACAAGACCTATGGTATATTTTTGGTTACCAGCTATTGCCTCCAAACTAAAATTTGAAACCAGCTAGGTGTAGCATCCAGCCAAGCAGGGGGACAGTGGTGTTGTTATGCAACACATAAAATTGAGCATAGCACCTAGAATACAGAATATTTATAATTTTATAAATAAATTCGTTGCAAGCCATGGTTTCTAACAAGGTTACAAGAAGTTGGGGAAGGACCCCAGGGACGATACATAACAATAAATAGATAACTACAAACCGTAAGATTTAGGCCTAGGTTTCTTCTTACCTAACGAATTCATTCGATTGGCATGTTCTTCTTCCTCCTCCAGCTTCTTTCTCCGAGCAGCCTCCTCTTTCTGTCTCTGGATCATCTCTAATTCTCTCTGCCGTTCCTCATCCTTTCGTTGCAGCTCTAGGGATTCTCTTCTCTGAGCCTCTTCCACCCTCCTCCTATTCTCTTCAAGCATCTTATCCAGCTCTTCCCTCTCTTTTCTAGCTTGTTCCTGCATCATATCAAGAATCCCCAACCAAATGAGGACATTCTCTTTTCTTAAGCTTTGAAATCATACATGTATCATAAAGATGATATGAGACCAGAAAAACAAAAAGAAAACTAATTAGGACCACAACCTGCATTTCTAGAAGAATGCCATATTTTAAGAACATTAAGCAAATTTAGATACAACAACAACAAAACCTTCTCATACTAGATAGGTTGGCCCCTAATTTTCAGATGCAAGTGTTAAGGAGTGAAGATAGTGAAAGAGATAGTTATTTTTGTAAGAAGGTTCAGTATTAATCTAGAATTAAACCTGGAAATAGCATTTCCTGCCTAACATAGTAATTTGATTAATATAGGACACTGAAAGGGATTCATTTAAGGATGAGGGATTTGACCATATTTTAAAGATACTTAAAGGTACCAAGATTACTACAGAATTTATTCACAATAAAACAATTGTTGAAAATATGACAATTTTAGTGCTTGAAACTCTCTCGCACTATAATACTATATATAATATGGGCTTTATAGAATAAGTAATGACTTGCCCCTGATATTTCCTTCCACTAGCAGAGAAAGACGGGTAAAAGAAAAAGGAAAGTCCCAGTTAGCCTACTTACTTCTTTCCTTCGAGCCTCATTAAGAGCATCTTGCTTTTCCTTTTCAAGTTGAACTTCAACATCATCAAACAATTTCTTCACACCCTCTGCTATGCGCCTTTCTATTTCCAATCTAACTTCCTCTGAATCAAGCTTCTCCTCAACATATTTTCGAATTGCTTCTTCGATTCTTCTTGCGGTCCCTTCTTCCAATTTTTTCAATTCCTCCTCGTGTTGACGCCTGCTAGCAAATGCAAATATTGAGAAGATAAATAAATGTCTTTGATGAAAAAGAACACAATCAATCTTTTAATTTAAGATAAAAGCATAGTATTAATAAAGAGAGCTAAATAATACAAACAGAATGGACAACAAGAGATCCTCCTTGCAGAAACAAGAACTAACAATGGAAATAAATAAAATAAAAAATCAAAATAACTTCGCAATCTCTCAACACATCTGAAAGAGAAAGTTCTCTAAAACAATCACTAACTCTGCACCAAACCGAAGTCAAACACCTAAAATCTTACTCCACAAGCAAGTCATAATAATTTCTAGATCCATACAAGAATTAGATAAAATAAAGGCTTCACTTTCACATTTGTTTAATATTTTTCTAGCCAGTTCATCCATTGACTTGGAAAATATGAGCTTTTTATGCTCACAAGGCATACCTCTCTAACAAGTTTCTGATCCATAACAAATGAAGTTTCAAGTGGAACAGTAGATAAACGAAGCAGCAATTGTTTCATCCTAATAAACAAGTTGGACAAGGCAGTAGCTTCCTTCAGAAAAGCCAGTAGCGAAGAATGAAATTAACCTGTTGCATTTTCAAATTGGCATCACTTACCCTCAGAGAAGAAGGAAATTCATTCCAAAAGATCTACCTAGATTGCAAGCATGGTACATTTAACTTTCTAAAACCATTTTAAAAAAATCTCTCACAGTCAATAAGCTTTTGATGATAATCAATTTGTCAGACAAAAACAAGCTTATCCTAATTCGCAGACATAACTAATCTCCAAACTGCTATCAGATTTATATCTTCATATTCATGTTAACTGTAGAAATACAAAGGCTCACCCTCTCGAAATTATATTTGATGTCCCCAAAAACCTAGCAAGCATTGAATAACTGCTATGCATTAATTTCTCATATAAAATTATCACGCATTTTCAACCTACCGAATTTCCAGCGCGGTGTATTCTTCATAAATTAAAGTTAAAACTAACAAGCACGAATCAGGAATTGCTAGTCTCAACCAATAGAATTCTCTTCGTTTCACATCTTCTCACCAACATTACACACTAAATTATCAACCAATTCAGGAACAAAATCACGAACACAAACTACAAAATAGATAAATAAATGACGGGATAAATAACAAAAATCAGTTACCTTCTCTTTTCTTCTTCGTCTTTTTTGAGCTTGTGATGGTTCGCAACGACACTGGGACTGCGCGATTTAGGAGGAGGAGGAAAGGGCGAGGAAGTGCTTCTGCTTCTGTGCCTTCTGCGGCGCCTCGGCGAAGACGGTGACCGCGTTCTGCTTCTGCGGCGCCTGTGGCTAGGGGATCGGCTTCTTCGCCTGAAAATTCGGAACTAATCGCATGATTCAAAAGCAAAGTCGAAACGAAAACGAAGAGATTGGAAATGGAATTGCAGAAAAAGAAGATTGATAGAGGACCTTGAAGATGTTCGATCCCTTCGAGAGTGAGAGTGAGCATGACGGTGAGAAACAGGGGAACGAGAGTATCTTCTTCTGTGGGAAGGTGAACGCGAACGAGACAAGCTCCGAGCCATGGATGAGCGAGTTTTCAAAACCTAACTCGGTAACTCGTCGCCAACTCGCAAATCCTCACTCACTAATCACCACTGATAATGATTCAGGTCCTTCAGTCCTTCCACTCATTCAATCCTCGCATAATTTTTTTTCAACTGAATAACAAAGTATTAAAAGGTAGTATTAACTTTTTTCTTTGGTAAAAGCGGATCACAGATCCCAGCAAGAAAGAAAAGAAAAATAAAAGAAAACTAAAGACAAACTTAGCCACCCCTCAATCTGAGGGCGCCTATGCTGTCAACATATAAACTGTGAACAATCTCAGGGGAGGGCAAATCAAAAATCTGGTTTTCAATAGGGAGGTTTTGTCCTATCCTTGCAAGGATGTCCGCAACACCATTAACTTCCCGCCGAATATGCTTCCACGAAACTTGAGACAAGCGCCTTCTCAGCACCTTAATATCATCTAACAGAGGAGAGCAAGGGTGATGTCTCGGGCAATCTTCCTTGATGAAACCGATAGCCATCATAGAGTCGGATTCTATAACAATACGATTATAACCGTTGTCGATAGCGATTTGCAAACCTTTGATAATACCCCACAATTCCGCATGCATAATAGATCAGCTCCCTAGATTGCAAGCAAACCCTTTCACAAACCTTCTAAGATTGTCACGGACAACTCCACTACCACAAACAGCGTTACCATTATGAGCGTAGAAGGACCCATCCACATTAATTTTAAGGTAGTCAGCATCAGGTGGGTACCATCGAATTAAGCTGTCCAGTTCCGTGGTCATTTTGCGAGCCAAGCCTTGCTTCTTCATCACCTTGGTATATTCTCTACACCGAGACTTGATTTCTTCAACAACCTTTACAGGTTGAGAATTGGCACCATCAAAAACAAGTTTATTTCTCTCGTACCAAATAGAAGAAATGGCCATGCCAAATTTGTTTGCCCACTACTCGGTGCTAGCCAAATTCTTCAATAACCAGTTCCTTCTATCTTGTTGGAAGAAGTTTCTATCATGATCTTGATAGGCCAGACTTTTCCATATTTCGACGGACAATCTCGGAGCACATGGAGGGCCGTTTCATTATTATTGTTGCAGCGGGGGCATCCAGCATCATTAGTCATATGTCTTCTCTTCCTTTCAGCATTCGATAAGATTGCGTCGTGAGCCACGAGCCAGAGGAAAAATCTACCTCTTTTCGGGCCTTTTCATTCCCAGACCAGCTTGAAGAGTTGATCATTTAATCCCTCATCTCCTTTAATTGCTTGGTAAGTTGTTTTTAAACTAAATGTACCATCCGAGGTTGCAGCCCACGCAATGTGGTCCTCTTGCTTCCATGGAGAGGGCGGGGACATGGAAATGATCTTGTGTACTGTATCGTCAGGAAGCCATTCCTTCAGTTTATTTATGTCTCAAGCATCTGAAACCAAAAGGAAGTCCGTTAGTGAGGATCCGGACTCTGAGTAATTAGTTACCTGTGGAGTTTGTTGATCTAGTCGCCCAATACTGGGCACCCATTGATGATTCCAAAAGTTGATGTGGGATCCGTCTCCTATCCTCTAGATGGAATTACTTTCAATTGCTTTGCAGGAAGAACATATGCCTTTCCAAAGGTTAGAGTCATTTGGTCTCCTAGTCACATCAAACAAAAATAATCATTAAAGTTTAGACTATGTAAAAATCGAATTTAGATTGTATATCTTAAAATTTTAGACTTAAATTAGATTATATATATCAAGCCATGCAACATACACAAGATAAACTAAAATAAAGATAATCATAATTTTTAAATAAGTTAAAATTTAAAAACTTTCGGATCTAGTGCTCTAAATTCTAATACCATGTCATGATACCACTCATCCCAAAAGGTTCAGCTGATAGAAAAATATAACATTAATGATTATATATCTAATACTCCATAAACATCTATTGTACATATTGTACAAATATTTTATTGGCTCCTTATACTTTTCCTTATTATTATTAGGCTTAAACTAAAAACAGCTAGTTAATGTTGAGGAATTTAATCAAATTTTCCTTAGTATTTTTTTGGTGTAAAGATCGTCCGTGTATTAAATGAGGGAATTAGTATTTTTGTTAGTGTCGGTTTGTTTGTTCAGCCTATAATAAAAAAAATAATTACAATAATAAATAAATTTAATTTACCTAATAACTTTTGATAATAAGTTAACTTTTAAAGCGTGTTGCACTCCCTAATTTACCTTGAGCGCACTAGTTTTCGCCTAGTTTAGCCGTACCAATTTTTTAAGTTTTGGATTTGATCGAGTCATAATAAAATTGGATCAAACTTAATTAAAATTGGGCCATGAATATTCTAATGTGTATTTTATATTATAACATATATTTAATATAAATAGTTAATTTGATGGTTAATTTTTAATATATATAAAGATATAATATTAATTGATTAGCAATACTTTAGAGAAAAAATATAAAGTGGAATACTTTTTATTATCCTATTAATAATTAACAATATCAAGCCTAGACAAAATTGTAGAGAAACTAACTTGAAATTCATGATCTGGCTAATAAATAGGTAAAGATTTGACACCGAGTTAAATGTTATATCTATGCTTTAAACCATGTGTTTTTTTTTTTCTTTTTTTGAAATTAATTGGTAATTAAACTAATCGGATCATGTCAGATTAACTTCAAAATTAACTCACAAAAGTTAAATTCAGTTGACTACTCGATTCGTTAACAATTAAATTTAAATGTAGATTTATATTCAATTCACCAAAAGATCACAAATTACTTCAAATTTATGAGTTAGTTCAAAATCACAAACTTATTCAAATAAGATACACATAATTTTTATAGAGTATAAACTATATATAAAAAAGATTACTAACTATATATATATTGCATTTAGTCCATCTCTTCTATCATAATAATTCTTTATGTTTATAAAGATAATTATAATCTTTATATCAAAAGATCGTTACAAAATATGTTTCACATTTATTAAAATTTAAAAATATAAAAATGATTGATATATTTACAATGTAAATGTTTATAATAAATAGTAACATATAATTATAATTATATATATAAAATAATCGAGTCAATTTATAAGTCATGAGCTAAACTTATCTAAATTTAAGTTGGTTTTCTAACTTAATTGTTAATATACAAATTCAAATTCAAACTCAAATTCGATTCACAAATTCATGAACCTAGCATATCGAATTATTAAGCAGTGAATTCAAATAAACTAAGAGTCCGCTTGTCTCAACTGTAGCCCTATTTGTAACGCTATTCTGTACAAAAAGATGTATTCTACTTCCAATAGGAGTTAAATAATAAAATGAACTTCCACCCTTCATGGGTTCACTGGCAAAATCCACCTTATATATGCTTGTTTCATGTTCAAACTTTTGTTGAAATGTCGTTTCTTCGTATAAAAGTTTCATGATCCAAATCCAATGCTCCTCCCTCGCCTTCAGAAACCACAATGCATGCATTTTCTCTAAAACATTTATGTACCAAAGTATCAGTATAAAATTAAAATAATTAGCAATCTTTCTATACAAATATAAATACTACAAGCTTTTCAACATAGCCTAATAACGCACATGTATATATATCTATATTTAATTTTACAATAGCACATACATTTAGACCCCATCATCAGGTAGCTATGCCCTTTTTATCTTGCTGCTGAAAGCCTTATAGCTTCTTGATCAAGGGTTGAATATTCAGCAGTCCAAACAAACTGGTGAGACATGAGTTGATTACTAACCTCTTCTTCATTATTATGTTGCTCCAATTCATTCCATCTCTCTTGCAAACCCACTCCTTGAAGCATTTTCACTATCTCTGACATTGTTGGACGCTCCTCTGGGTAGTTTCTTGTGCAAAGCAATGCAACATGAATTATTCTCTCTACTTCCTCTGAATCATATGTCTCTAGGTTTCTATCTACTATGTCCTTCACCCTGTCTTCCTTCAATAGTTTTTTTATCTGTTTCCATAACATTCATCAACATAAAAGGTAAACAAGGTAACTGAACTAAAATTTCATTTTGGGTGTCGACTTTGTATGCACGATTTATTTTAGTCCTTAACGTTTTGAAATCACTGTTTTGGTTATCGATATTGCACTACTTAATCTATCATTTCAGTCTCATCGTTGTGAATTAGCTAATGTGTCACATTATCATGACCACATGATGCGCCACGATATTGTAACAGGTTAGCAAATTTGTAACAATGGAACTTGAAATAACTACTAGTACACAGTTTCAAGGACCAAAATGCTAATTTTAAATTGTTGAGGACTAAAAAGAATTATACTTACAAAATCAATGGCCAGATAAAATTTTGTTCATCCACTTATTTTTCTATTCAAAACCTCAACTTATAGAGAATCAATTAAGTAGAACTAAGATCAACACCACCTATGTAAGAGGATATATATCAAATCTAAGCAGGTAGTAAAGTTAATTAAATAATGATAAAGCAGGTGTGATTCAGACATTACATGATCAAGCAGAAGAACATCCTCCTCCTCCTCTTGAAGCCGAAATAAGTCAACGGCGCGTTGACCGGTGACCAATTCAAGAAGTGTTATACCATATCCAAACACATCAGTCTTCTCTGATGATTTTCCGGTGCACAAGTATTCTGGTGCTATATGACCCATTGTGCCTCTCACTTGAGTAGTAACATGAGTCACCCTTGTATCAACAAGTTTAGCTAGACCAAAGTCTCCAAGAACAGCTTCAAAGTTATCATCTAATAAAATATTTGCGGCTTTCAAATCACGGTGAATTATCTTAGGGTTGCATTGATTATGTAAATAATCTAATCCATGTGCTGTGCCAAATGCCACATTTTTCCTCATTGCCCAGTCTAAACCTTTCTCACCTTCTTTTAAATCTGATGCAATATATAGATACACAAATGTGTTACAATCCAATATGATTTACCTTGAAGTTTGAACCTACATGATAATGTAGATAACTGCAATATATTAGGGGTAAAATGTCAATTTACCTCTCAATTGATATGCTACACTTCTATTTTCCATGAAAGGGTACACTAGGATTCTTTCAGTTGAGGTTGTACAGTATCCAATTAATCTTAGCAGATTCTTATGAACTGCAACACTTATAAGTTGAACTTCTCTTTGGAATGCAGCTTCTCCACCAGGAGCCTGATAATCGGCGAGGCGTTTCACGGCCACTTTTGTGCCATCTGAGAGTACTCCTTTATAAACTTTTCCAAATCCTCCTGTGCCAATTACATTGCTTTTGCTGAAATTTTTAGTCGCGTGTTGCAGTTCACGCCATGAAAATCTTCTCAGTTGCCAAAAGGAAATTTGGCTCTCATCTTCACCTGCAAATTTTGTAAGGTACTTAACTTCTGTTATAAGTATTCTAGATGCCATCACATTTATGATGCTTTGAAGGTATCTAAAATCATTCATATACATATATGTGCACAAATGTTTTTTTGCATTTTAATTAATAATTAACAGAGGCATATTATAGGCTGACAATTTAGTTAACAAAATTTTAGTATGTGAAAATTCCATTTCTAATAACGTGGATATGTGAAATTTTATAAAGAAGTGTCTTTCAAGTATCATGTGTTTGTTTCATTCTTTCGGGATGAAATTATCAGCATTTCAAACTTTATTAGCAGATAAATTTGTGGTTTTTTTGTTTTTTTTTGTTTTTGGTGACTAGATAAATTTGTGGTTTACTTGTTATTAATGTGTGCTATGAGAAAAGAAACTTGCATTGAAGGGAATGCTTTTTTTTTTCTTACCTGAAACATCAAAAAAGACATCAGTTTTATGTCTGTGCATGTGATGGTATCTATATACAAAGATAGCCCCAAGAATTATCAGTGCAAATAAACCACAACTTGCAAAACCAACAACCTTTACAAGTTTTGGTTTGTTGGTTGAACCTGCAATAAGAGGGAAAAATATAAGCACCTCTTCTTCTTTCTTAAACATTAGTTAAAGCTATGTGGACAAAACATAGCAGTTTATGCAAACAAACCAGAAAGTGAAGGTTTAGAAGCACAAGGCTGATCCAAGCTAGAGCCGCAACGAAGAAGTGTGTTCGAAAAACTGAAAATTAAAATTCAATAAAAATGAAGATTAGAGGAACATTAATTGAAAGTCAGAAAATACTCAGCAAGTTGTATATGAAGCTGTAATGAGATTTACTTAAATATTGGAATTGAAAAGAGTGGCATTGGGACAGTTCCAGTAAGACCATTAGATGAAAGATCCCTGTGAAACAAAAACATTTATAAAATATATAGAAGTGCCATCGTGTATACAATATAAGGATAAGTTTCATGCAATCAAGAATAGTGTTCTTACAATTCTGCCAATCCAGTAAGGTTTGAAATTGTATCTGGAATATGTCCAGATAACTTATTCCCTTTCAACAACCTGGATCACAAATGAGATCATCACGTGAGAAACTCGTTCTAGTACTACCCCCGGTTACAATAACTTTCATTTTAACTTTTGTTTAGTACATTCATAAATTTATGTATCTTGATACAGATTGTATTGATGTTATTGTGAATTGGAAGGAGCATCCTTTTTAGACATTAAGGAGGAAAAGGCCTTGGAAAAAGTACAGATGCTTTAGACTTGAAAGTCGGCCCCAAGTAGCCGGGACAGAACCACTGAAATTATTGTCAGCAAGATTAAGATATTCGAGGCGCGTTAAGTTGGCGATGTAGTCAGGTAAAGGGCCTGCAAGATTGTTGTCCTGCAACTCCCTGCATGTAGAAAGAGTACCCCACCAGGTTACTTTTATGTACCAATAAGTCAATAACATTTGATCAAACACTTGGTGAGCACTTTATATATGAACAATAACATTTACAGCATACAGGAAAATGTACTTGAGATAAGTTATGGTAATCTGATTCATGGATTCGTACAATATCAGAATTATCAAATCTCATAAAAAATATGAATCTATGACGGTAACAACATACAAGCTAACCAAGTATTTCAATTTGGCAATTGAGGGAGAAAGTGTTCCAGAAAATCCTTTTGATGCCAAGTTCCTGCAAGAAGAAACTAATGCATTGTCAAAACTCAGAATAAAGAAAAAGAAAGGGAACACAAAAAAAAAATGAATATATACAGATTTTGAACCTACAGAGATATAACATGTTTGTTGCTACAATCAACATTAGACCAGCTATAGCAGGGGCTCACAAAAAAACTATTCCAATCTTTAATTTGATTATTGGAATCATTGAGGGCCCTCAGAAATTCAATCAATGCTTCCCCTGTATATATATGAACATCCAAAATTGACAAGTGTTAACATAAATATGGATGAATTAATCGTATCTTTATATTGAAAATGAGTTGTTAATAACTCCAATCAATTTATGCCACATAGGTTAAAGTAATTTTATTATAACACTCGTTAATAATTTGTAATTCAATTAACACATCAGTGTAAGAGTTATACTTATAATGTATGCTTAGAACCCTAATAATTTTTCAATAAGAATTTAACTCACGTGGACAAATTTAATTAATTACCTTCCACATCAGGATCTGTGATTGGATAACTGTGCCTCAATACACTCAGAAATATCAACCAACTTGAAAATATTTTGAGTTGAAACATATTAGAAACTTCGCCTGAAAAAATTAGAAAAAATCAGCTTAGTTAAATTAGAGGTTCCAAGAGGATTAAAAAAGTTGACAAATTTTTTTATTAAGATTAACTATTTCAAACACAAAAAATTAAACAAGGTAATGATTTGATAAAATAATACAAGTTTTCATGCAACTTATTAGAGTGACAAGTAAATGATTAAATTTATTTGTAACTTTGCAATTTAATGAAATAAATTACAAACTTTGTAACCATGCAAATAAGTACTTCAATTCATTGATGAGAATCAGTATCAGCATAGATATGAAAGTGACAAAACTTATATTACCAGTTTGAGTCAAATATTATGCTTGAATTTGCAGAAGAAGAAGCAGCAGCAGCAAAGAGTAGAATGAATGAATGATGCAACAAAGATCAAAGTGATAAATTGAGTCACCTGAGGTATATGGTTGTTGGTTGAGTGCATAATAGGGGGCCCACATGCCAATGACAAAAACCGAATCATAACTAAATTTAAATATATACAAATTCAAGTTTAACACCTAGCCTACACATAAAATTAAAATTAATTGTTCTATATAACTTTACTAAATTTATAATTAAGTTTTCATATTTTTTTATTTGAGACTTTATATTGCTTCTAATGTTGTAATTAGAATTTTTTTATGTCAAAAATATTAAAATTAACGGAATATTTATCTCAAAAAATATGTAGTTAATATTTTACTTAAGTTTTTAATTATAAATACTTTTAATTTATAAAAAAATATTCAGTTAATTCTAATATCTTTTAGACTAAAAAAAGGATCTAATTACAAATTAAAAACAGTGTAAAAACTTAATTAAAAGGAAAAAGATATAAAAAACTAATTACAAAATTGGTAAATATAGACCAATAGAATAATTAAAGTTAAAAAAATTAATAATACTATTCCCACACCTTACACTTTTGGTATTTGTATAAAAATATAGATATTATTAATTAATTAATTAGATATTTAAATTATTATTTAATTAATAAAAAGAGTACTTGGTAATTATTAAGAAAACACTAATATTAATTGAGGAGTGTTAAGAACCAGCACTTTTGTTAAATTATGGCCAGCATTTAACCATCAAAAGAAAATTGAATGATTCTACATCATTAGATGTAATTTTACACCATTAAAAATATCATTAATGGCTAAAAATTACAAAATCTGCTAGTCCCTTAAACTTTCTCATATTAATTATTATAAAAGATACAGACGAAATGAAATTGAAAAAAGAAAATTGTTATAATTAAAACTAGATGTATAATATAGTTTAGATTTTGCTTAAAAAGTTAGAAAAACTTGTTAACTTTTTTCAAAAGAAACTTAAGTTTTGTATTAGAAATTAGAAAATCTAAGGGCTTGTTTGGTTTTTTATTTTATTTCTTGTTCTTATTTTTAGTATTTCTTAGTTTTAGATGTTTTAATGAAAAAGTAAATAATTAAAAAAAGAAAATATTGAAAATAAAAGTATGAATAAAATATTTTCAATGTATTAAATAATAGAAAATATAAAATTATCCCTTTTTTTAATATTCTCAATAGGTATCAAAAGAATATTTATGAACAAAATCATTATTGTATTATACATTATTTAGGGCATATCTAAATAAAGTATCACACATTAGACATAAGAGTTGAAACATAAAGTATTGACTTACAAGGAAGGTGAACTCTAAATAAAGGGAAACCGAGAACATGTTCTTTTCTTTGTTTTTCACTTTTTCCTTTGAAAAAGTTGAAAACAAAATGGGATTTTATTTAGTTATAGTGAGAGGGTGAATGGGCATTAGTAGTGGGCGAGAATGAGAATCCCACTAAACTTGAGTGATTTTTATTTTGACCTGTGAATCCACTCAACGGTGGATAAAAATCTAGTGAATCACACTTTTCATACTTTAGATTTTATTTTTGATAAAAGGATAAATTTTTACGTCTCTTCAATATAAAAAACTTTTTGACTGTCTTAAATCATCTATGTTATTGTCAATCATAAAATTTGTGAACTCATAAAACTCATAAATCATCTATGGAACCGGGAGATTAAACATAAATTTTAGAGAAGCAAATAGTTGTGTGGATAAGGTCCTGGGTACAATTCATATTTTTTATAATTTACTTTAGATTGTTTGTTTGGACGTTGGATTTATTGTTTATCAAAAAATATAAAAAAATTGTTATTATTATTGTTATATTAATAAAAATAATTATTTTTTATATTTATTCTGTGAATTTTATGGTTGATATTATTGGGATGAATTTTTCTTTAAAATGGTTTCTATTTAATTTTTTTTTTGGGCGTTCAATCTATTACTTATAAAAAAAACTTTTTTATTATTATTGTTATGTTAGTAAAAATAATTATTTTTTATATTTATTCTATGACTGAGTATCTAAAATATTGTTTTTAGATAATTCTGTATACTGTTTAATATATTAAAATTACACTGTTATAATTGAAATGAATGAAAATTATTTTTTTATTTATTATACTCTTCTATATTTTTTTTCTTATCATACATACCTCATAGTGATTCAAAGTAAATAAAGTTATTTTAGCTCCTATCTTTTATGTGTATTTAGAAATAGAGTTAATAGTTAAATTAGCTTTTAAAAGATAAGGCATTTTTTAAATTCGTCCCTGAAAGATTTTTTTAATTAAATTGATCTTTTAAAGATTATTTCACTCACAATTTTTGTCAACGATTGATGATGTAAAATATTAACTGAAAGTATGTATGACACATAACATATTCAATTAGACGTTAACTAAATATGTTTACGAAAATCTATCAATTTAGTCACTAGGTCATATTAGGAATAAGATTTGTATAATTGAAAAAAAATGATAAAATTAATAAATTTTTATAAATATATTTGGTCAATATCTAATTAAACATATTAGGTATTATATATGTTATTAATTGACATTTTACAACATTACTTTTTGAAAAAAAAATATAAATAGAGTGACTAAAAAACAAATATGATTAATTCGTAATCTTTGAAAGACCAATTTAATTTAAAAAAATTTAAAAATAAATTTAAAAAATATCTTATCTTTTTAAAAACTAATTTGACTATTAACCCTTTAAAAATACAAGAAGAATACTTTGAAGGTAGGCTGTAACCAAATATAAATTAAAGTATCTCAATCTATTTATATATTGATATGTTACTACATGTCATGGAATGGATGAATTTTTTTTTTTTTTTGTTAATCTGGATAGATATCTTGTTTTGTCTAATAATAAAAGAAATATAAATTATATATTAACATCATATACGAATTTTATGCAGCTGTAACATACAAATGCTCCATGTTACTTTATCATGTGATGATGATGAGAATCCGAATGAAAAAGCATGTATTTGTGGTGTAGTTTTGATCGAATAACGATATAGGTAGGTTCAACTTCAACGTGAATATGATTGGACTGTTTTCTTTACTTGCAAATAATTTTAAAAAATCAATTTTCCAAATAAAAATATATAAAAATTAACAACATATTTATATTTATAGTCAAATTTTATAAAATAATATCAAACTAGATTTATAATCAAAATATAAATAAGAAAATATAAAAATATAATAATAATTAAATTTTAGTATTCGTACTAAAATTTGATTATTTTGCTATAAAAAATCTGATTATTCTATTAAAAAATATTTTAATTATTTTAGTAATTTATTATAATAATGAAAATGTATAAAACATGTATAAATATATACAAAGACCTAATATATCTAATTTAGTGACTAATTTCTAATGTTTATAATTTTTTATGCGATCTTATGTATTTTCATGAAAAGGCCGATTCATCAAACATCAATCATCATGCTTTTTAAAAAGAAAAAAGCAGTCCACAAATACTTTATTAGACGTATATAAAGGGTCGATTTAACCTCACTCAAGGATAAATTGCTGAAGACACCCTCACTTTAGACTTTACCTTATGTATTTAGGGCTTAGGACTTTATATTAAATATTAATAGACCTATCTTGTGATGGACTAGGGTAGGACCCATAGGGGAGTTGAAAAAA
>NC_029779.3:46813834-46814165 GCF_000817695.3 Arachis duranensis
AGTTTATTAAATTTTTAAGGTGATAATAATATTTTAAAGAAAAATAACACTAAATTAAATTATTTTATTAGTTTTATCAACCATTTTTTTAATGATGCAAAGGTAAATTTGGAAAAAGAACAACAAAATTAATCGTTGACATTCTTTCAAATGTTGATGGATAAAATGAGAAAATTTATGTAGGGTAAAGTATTAAATTCGTCTTTATGTTTGAGTATAATTTTATTTTGATATTTGAAATTTAAAGTGTTTTATTTAAATTTAAAAAATTTTATTTAAGTTTAATATAGTTTCATCATGAAGTTAAAGTTCAATAATTAATGAAATATTT
>NC_029779.3:46814318-46814845 GCF_000817695.3 Arachis duranensis
TTTTTTTTAATTTTATAGAAAATATTTCATTTAATTTATAAAAAAATAATAAATAAATGTATTGATGCATCTACGTTAACTTTTTTGTCTCTAGAACTTATATTTATTTTTTAGATTATCAACCTAGTTCTTGCATTACTGCTATGTAGGACATTTTTTCGTTAATTATTTAACTTTAACTTAACGGTGGGATTACATTGAACTTAAATAAAATTTTTTAAATTCAAATAGAATATTTTAAACTTTAAAAACCAAAACAGAATTACATAAGTGACCAATTTAATACTTTATCTATTTATATATTAATGATGTTTAACATATTTAAAAATATTAGAGAGAAAATTCAATTAAAAAAAACACTGTGATTGTGTTAACTGTTATCGGAAGCTCTACCGCTGCGGACAGAAATGCTACTAGACTGATGCTTAACTTTTTAAATATAAGTGCTTTTTTTTTAGATAAGAACAAATATTATTTATTTATTAAATAATAAAAAATTATAAAAAATTGAATTTTATTTATCCAAA
>NC_029779.3:46815028-46826490 GCF_000817695.3 Arachis duranensis
GATTCACCTTAACCTAAGCTTAATAAAAGTTCTTTATTTGTTAGATAAACAGCAAAGAAAGTAACCTATTTTTAGATACTATGTTTTGATACTATATATTTTTTTAGATTTTTATTTTTGTTAATTTTTTTATCAATAAGAATTTTAAAAGTTTTAGCTAAAATTTTTTTTATATCATATTATAATAATATTTTTCTTAGAAACTCAAACTCATAAAAAACGCACTTAACATATCTTTTAAAGCTGTTTTTTAAATTTTTGCTATTTTTTATATATATATTATGGAAAAAGCAATTTTTCTTCAATATCAGTTGATTACAACAAAATACTACTAAATAATTAAAAAAAATAAAATAACATAATAAAAAATAAATAATTAATTGTAATCAAACGAGAAATAAAATATATTATAATCTCTAGAGACAGTCAATTTTCTTGAATTTTGTAGTTAAATCAACATTTTTTGGAGAATTGTAAAATTGATCCCAAGTTATATTCTGTTGGATTAAAATTTTGTAAAGTGAGAGTTAATAAAATAGTAAGACATGTATTTGATGAAAGTTACAAAATCAATAATGATCTAATTAATAATTTATTTTACTATTTTTTAAATTTTTTATTTTAGAGAATCTAAATTTATTATGATTTAACAAGTAACAGAATTTAAAAGAAAACGTAAATTTTTATTTTTTAGAAATAATAAATATTACCCAGCCCATTTGAAAAAAATGTTTTTTTTTTAAATTTAAATAGTAAAAATTTAGTACTTCCAGCAATACGTGAAAGCCAAAAATTATAAAAAAATATTTGGACATATAATTACAACTTAATTTTATCAATTAAGGTGGGTGAAGAAAATTGATTTTTGATTTTCAATTAACACACTTTTTGTATGAGGGTATTGTAAAATGGGTTTTTTTTTTAAATAAGTCCCATTTTGCAGTAAAAGGTAGATAAATGAGAGAGTTTTGACTGCCCTAAAAATCCAATGTGGTAATGCAAAATGTGTTGGGAACTCTCAATGCAAACTCTTTTTTGTTGCAAAATTTCCACTGATTTTGCAATACCACCATGTGGTTTTATTCACACAAATCATGCCTCACTTTGCAACCCCACTTTGGAATTAGTTTGGATACCAAAACCAAAATTCATTTGGTAATATCTCATTGGGGTTTTAAAGTAATTAAATTCTCTCTCATTTTTCCAAACCCTATTCTGAAATGTGATTTATTTTGCATAAGAAAGTTCAACCCATTTCACAATACCCCCATACGAAATGTGTGTTAAATTGTTGATTGAAAACCAAAACTCAGGTCTCTACACCCTCATACAAAATGCACATTAAACCATGCACATATTAGAACATCTCTAATTCTATTTTTAATTCCATATAATATTACATAAGTATTTGTGACTATACGTCATAAAAATTAATTTAAAATTTAATATAAAATTCGTCATTCTAATATTTAATTTCATTTCAATTTAATAACATTACATAATAAGGTTATAATATTCATTTAATGAATTTAATAAATATACAAATAATAGTATTTTATTAGTCTTTATTCAAGATGATACAGTATCTCATTATTAATATCAGTATCATTTCAAATATTGTATTTAATACAAATTTTAATTTTAAAATACCCAAAAAATATCTTATTGAAAATTGCTCTTAAAATATTGCAAAATGGTCCCAGTTGTATATTCAAAACAACTTCTCTCATATTTTGTGTATTTTTGCAAATAATGAATTATTTATTTATTTAAATAAAAAGATTTTTTTTAAATTAATGATAATGTTTTAATATTTTTTAGTAATATGATTAATTTAGTCAAAATTATTTAATTGCATATATTCGTTTATAAAAGATAAAATTTTTATAAATTTAAATAAAAAAAACAATAATATATTAATTTTAGCAAATTTTATAGAAATATTATGTTTTAATTTTTTAAATGAAATTCCTTAGAACATATTTAATTGCATATACTCTTTATGTTTATTTGTTATTTTAGCTAAACATATATTTATTTTAAAAATGTTAAAATAAGAAATCATCTAAAAAATTATTGAATATTCTATTATTAATATAAAAAGAGTAGTAAAATAGTTTTAAATATATTTACACACTAACATTATATAAAATTTACATCAAATTTATTAATTAATGTAATAATTTAATAATCACTATATATAGAAAAACAAGAAAAAGAGAGACTTTTGTTTTCTTTATAAAAGTAATATCAGAGAATCAATATTTTTAATATCAGTTACTTTTTTAAGATAATTTTATTTATTGAGAAACAAAAAATCGGTTGCTATACAGGATACAGCCTGTACTTTCTATTTTTTCAAAAAAAAAAAAGCCAAATAAAATAGTAGAAACTAAAAAGAGAAACTTTTTTTTTCCTTTTCTTACATTTATTTTCAATACAGAATATTTTCTACCTAGTCAACGGTCAAACCTCACAATTCACTACCACACTACGAGTGTGGTTTTCGGCTTTTCGCTTTCACTTGTCACTCTTCTTCTGTAATCTGTACTTCATCTTTCAATATTCTTCAAAAAAAAAAAAAAACACGTAAAGATTACCGAGTTTCTTCAATCTGCAACTCTCTGTTGAAAATTAGGGTTCAGGTTAGCTACATGTACCAACTTTTTAAAGTGCTTCTTTTTGTTTCTTTGTACTAACATGGTTGCTGCTAACACCTTTTCCCTTATATTCTTTTCTGTTTTCAAGTTTCTCATCTTCATCCTTATATCATATGATAATCATAAAATAATCTGAACTGTTTTATATAAAAAGTAATGTAATCACTAATTTGTCTTTGAGCTAAAGTAAGTGGTATCCTGTAACCATGAAACAATGTTATAGAGATTTGAAAGGGGAAAAAATAATTTGCTAGAAAAATTCATCTTACCCCCATAACCTGTTTGTTAAAATGTCAGTCATACTGGTCTCTATTTTGTGATCACTTTCACTTTCTTTTGTGTGAGAAAAGACTTTTTGGTTTTCTTTTCTATTTTTAATTGATATGGGGAAGATGGGTTCTTGGTAGTGTTTGAAAACTGTAAAGTCAAGACAAAGAATAAAGAAGAAAGAAAGTGTGAATTTTTTGTCTAGAGAAGTACAAATGGATAGCAAGAAGAGGAGAAGGACATTGGAGAAGAATAAGGACCTTGCAACTGCTAATGAAGAAAGTTCAATGGATTCTTACAGCGCCCTTTTAAGACACATGGAGGAACCATCTAGTTCAAAGAGTGGTAATAGAAAAAAAGGACTGGAGCCACTCTGCGAAGATGTATACATTAGTGTGAAGAGTCCATTCGATTGTCTTGCAGCAGAGGAAGATGACACTTCTACTGAAGAAGATTACAGGTATTGGTTGGATTATATTTTCGTTCCTCAGGAAGACGAGGAGGATGATGGTGTTTTCGTTCCTCGGGAAGACGAGGAGGATGATGGTGATAGCTTATTGGTTAATGTGGCTGAGGAACCCCTGATTGGAGGTGTGGCTGAAGATCCCCAGATTGGAGATGTGGCTGAAGATCCCCAGTACAAATTATTTTTGGATAATGTGAAGGCTCGTGGAACATGCTATGTGATTGAGATCCCTGAGCAAAATATTTGTATAGAATACCCTGATGTGGCTCTTACTGTGGCTTCTGAGGCACAAAATAATGTTGGTAACTATACTGGGAAGCGCAGGGGTAGGAAACCAAAAAATTTGACACAAATAATTGAGGATTCTCATGTCGTGTCTGCAAAGGTACAAAATAATATTGGTGACTATAGTGGGAAGCGCAGGGGTAGGAAACCAAAAAATTTGAGACAAATAATTGAGGATTCTCATGTTGTGTCTGCAAAGGTACAAAATAATGTTGGTAATTATAGTGGGAAGCGCAGGGGTAGGAAACCAAAAAATTTGAGACAAATAATTGAGGATTCTCATGTTGTGTCTCCAAAGGCACAAAATAATGCGGGTGACTATAGCGAGAAGCGCAGGGGTAGGAAACCAAAATATTTAGGACAAATGGTTAAGGATGCTCATGATGCATCCCCAAAGGCACAAAATCATGTGGGTGAGTGCAAGGGCAGGGGTAGGGGTAGGAAACCAAAAGATTCAGGACTAGTCGTGGTTAAGGATTTTCATGGTGTGTCTCAAAAAGCACAAAATCATGTTGGTAACCGCAGGGGTAGGAAACCAAATGGTTTGGGAAAACATGCTGTCAAGGATTCCAATGGCGATGGCAATGCCAATGTTGTGGAGGTTTCTAGGGCACAAAACAATGATGGTAAATATAGCGGTAAGCGCAGGGGTAGGAAACCAAAAGAATTGAGAAATGATGCAGTTAAGGACTCTAATGGCAGCTGCAATGGCGGGGCTTCAGAGGCAAAGAAGAATGATGGTAATGACAAGGGTACGCTCAAAGGTGAGACACCACAAAAGAATGATCACATAGCAAAGGGTGATCACATTTACCCTCCGTCTGGCATAGAAATAAAGGTAAAGGAGGAGATTGAAGAGGATGATGACGATGCACTCTGCAAAAGAAGGCGAAAGGTTCCAAGTGTATGTATCTATAATTTTATATATGAATTTACCCTTTACTTTGCATTTGATATTATGCCTTTATGTGTTGCTTTGCAGTTGAATTTGGAACATTATTGGCATGATGATAAAGCCAATGCAACGAAATACACAAAGTACAGAGAAAAACTCATGCAAGAGCTGGAGAAGCCTTACTGTGAGGAAGAGTATAAGAAGCTTTTTAAATATATGAAACATAGAAAGCTAGTCGAATACCATAAAGAGCATCGCAGCGGCCCTAGGACCTGTAAGAGAAATTATCTTGGGAAATCTCTTCTTAATCATCATGTTGGTAAGTAGAATTTTCAGTCCCTCCTTTTGATATACAAGTATCTTTGTATTTTTGTCCTTGAATAGTCACCAAATGTAGCTCAAAGCTGTATACTTCAATTTGAATTAGAACTGATTCATTCACTACAATCAATTATTTTAATAGAACATGGAATCACTTAAAAGTGACAGAGAGTACTTATCTTACCAGGATGGTCCTTAAATACATGAAATGGAAAGATGCTTTTGTCTAGCTTCATTAGATGTTTCAGAAGACTAGCAACAATGAGTTATATTTATATGCTTATCTATCTTGCAGATCTGAACAAAAAACTAAAATCAGTTAGTGGTGATTATCCTAAACGTCTGACCCTCTTACGTGGATTTGTTTTTTGGTTGACGGTATGTATAACTTGATATTACAGCATCCTGCACAATTTAATTTTCTAGCTCTTCGTGCCCTGCTCAACTAATAATGTTGATCTGTCTGCTTATCCACCTAATAACATGTATAACCATAGCGCGAAATAATTAGATTCTCTGGGAACAAGATAGAAGTTTTGCTACATGCCATTCATCACTTAAACACATTTAACATTAAGGAAAGTTGGAGATAATGAACAATCATGTCCTATAAAGGCTCACATGTTTTACAATTAATGGTATTTAACAAAACTTTCAAGAATGTCTTGACTAGTTTGGAGCAGTTTATAAGTTACTTTGCAATCAATTTTTCTTTTCCAATCTATTTCTACTAATTATGTAAAATATTCATGTTATTATTAATAAGTATCTGTTTTTTTATTTCTTTGTCCACATGATCCTATTTCTAATACTTCAGAACTATATTTCTTGATAGTCTTGCATGTATGATAGAGCTGATAAATTATGATAACTCTAAGAAGTTAAGTATAGCTGAAAACACCCTTTAAATCACTAAGTTTTCTCTAACCCTTGCCCTTTCTATAATCTATATATATACATTTTGACATTTATAATTGGTTTTAATTATTATGTTGGTTACACGCAGCATTGTGCGGATGATGAGGCGTTCAAGCCATGGATCTATCCTGAATATTGTAAGCCGGCACCTAAGATGTAAAAAGTGTTATCTGATGTATATGGTCATGTTCATTGCATGTTTTACATGGCGTCTCAGAAAGAGTGAAGGCTTTAAGAGCTAGGTCGTTAACTTTATTAGTTATTTAGTTGACTTGATCTAGAAGTTTCATATACATGTATTCATGTATGTATATAAACCACTATTAACTTTGGTAGAAGATGAGATTCATCATTCATACTTTTAATACTTTTAATACACTTCACACGTTCCGATTTATTGCACTTCCCTCATTTTCACAGGATCAATAATTTTTTATTTCATAAGGATTTGTAATGCACCTTATTGCTCTCTAAAATGAGAAAACTTCATTTACCCAAAGAATTTATGTATTGATTATTAATTTATTATTGTTCCAACTTTCAAATGCATATTTTGAAGACATCAAATAACTATGATTTTTTTAGTAATTTTAAATTATATATGTTTGTTTATATGAGAAAAATTATACTTCTAATTTTTAATATAATAGTATTTTATATTATTACTAAAGTATTTGCGAGTAGCAAATTGAACAATTACTTTAAATTCATAACCCGTTTGAATTATTATTTTTAACAATAATTACTAAAAATAACAACAAATATTATATTCTAATTAGGTCTATTGTCATTTTTTATTGCTCAACAATTATATGTGTTGTATATATTATTTTGTACATTTAAAAAAATATTATTTATATAATTAATATGTTTATTATTATTTTTGTTCTTTTTGTTATTATTTTACAAATATTTGTTATAATCTGCTTACTTTGGAAAAGATAAATATTATGTAAGTTACAAATAATATTTATAATTTACACTAAGAAACTACTATTTTATCACAAATGTGTCAGGGATGTATGGAATATTCTTAGACATGTTCAAAGTTTTTTTTTCATTTTTTTCAACTTTTTTGAAGGATGATTTTCATAAATATATATTTTTTCACTTTTCTATATATTATACCTTCTTGTTATAATAACAAATAATACTAATATGTTAAATACATTTATTCATAAGTTATTTTACATAATATTTTGTATATTTTTAATTTTAGAAAAATCTCACTTTTCAATTTTTATGAGGTTATTTCAAAATCATATAAATATATTTATCCATGACATAGTATCTATTGATTTTTAGAACAGAAAACGAAGAACGATAAAATAATTTAATATTAATTTTCATCACTAATAAAAGTTTGTTTATTAGTAAAAGTTTATATATAATTATTTTTATATGAATTGGTAAGTAAAATTTTTTTTATATTATACTTATTTAAATTAAATTATTTAATAATTTTTAATTATTAATTTTATATAAAAATAATTACACGCAAGTCTTTTTTTTAATTTTTACGCACGTATAATATACTAAAGCAATGCATATTATTTGAGATTAAATAGATATCAAATAATATAAGCTCTTTTAACTTGAAATCATATGATAAGACATAATTTTATGAGCTAACTAGTTTGTTTAATAGTTTTTTTATTGTTCTTTTATATTTTAATTTTTTTAACTAATTTGTTCAACGAATTTTTTGTTATTGTTATTTCTACTTTTTAATTTTTTTCTTTAATTTTCATATCTATTATTTTATAAAAAAAATACTTTATAACTTTTATAATATTACAAGAAAATCACCCATTTAACAATTCAGATTATATTTAAAAGCCTAATTTGTTTATAGAATAAGTTATGTTTTTTCTATATTATTTTTTTATAGTAAAATAAAAAATATAGTTATGACATCACTTAAAAAATATCTTTTTAAATATTAAAAAGATCACTTATAAAAGGAGAGAAAATTTTTTTAAAATAAAAAAAATAATTAATTCTCTATACCTACTTTTTTAACTTTAATTTTTTAAATACGTTTTTTTTTTGTACTTAGGACAAGTTTACCACATCCACCAACAAACTCTATAATTTATATAGATTTTGTCTAACCTCTCCAATATCCTTTTTCAAAAATATCAAAATGGGTGAAAAAAAATTGAAAAATTACGAAAGACAATTATTATTATTATTTCCAAAGTAGATAGAAGTACACAGGAATAAATTAGATGGAGTTCACTGGGTTTGAGCCAACTCACTCTTAACAAAAAATGACATTTCTAAAATTAAATTTAGAATAATAATTTTTTTTTATTTTATTTTAGAAAAAAATCTTAAAAGTAAACTTTGTTGTGAAATACATAAAGAGAGAAGTGATTTTATTATTACTTGCTTGTGTTTCTCTCGGAGGCAAAAGCCTCTATTTATACACATATTGGGAGCTTAATTTCAACATGCATTTAATGTCATTCCTTCTTTGAAAAAGTGAGTTTTGCATGGGAATGGGCATCCACGTTGTTTGTTCTTATCACAACACTCCCCCTTGGATGCCCATTTAGGATTATTGCCTCATTAAAATCTTACTAAAGGAAAACCCTCTGGGAAAAACCTTAGTGAAGGAAAAATAGTACAATATTCTTTGTGATGGGGACTGCCTCATTAAAAACCTTGTCAAGAAAAACCCAATGGGAAAAAAACTTGACCAAGGGAAAAAGAGTACAGTCTCCCCCTCTTGCCGACATCATTTAATGTCTCGAAATCGGCGCATCCAAATCTTATGTACCAATCTTTCAAAGGAGGATTTTGAGAGTGACTTTGTAAATAAATCTGCCAGGTTGTCACTTAAACGGATCTGTTGGACATCAATTGTCTCTTGATTTTGAAGGTCATGAGTGAAGAAGAATTTGGGAGAAATATGCTTTGTTCTATCACTTTTGATGTATCCACCCTTAAGTTGAGCAATGCATGCTGTATTATCTTCAAACACGATCTTTAAACAGGATAGTTGGAACTATCTTATGATCAATCAGTCCACATGATGACAGAATATATTGGATCAAACTCTTGAGCCAAAAACACTCGCGACTAGCTTTATGTATCGCTAGTATTTCAGCATGATTAGAGGAGGTTGCTGCTATCGTCTATTTCGTGGACCTCCATGATATAGCTGTACCACCATATGTGAACAGGTATCCTGTTTGAGATCTCCCTTTGTATGGATCAGACAAGTATTCAGCATCTGCATAGCCAACTAATTGTGACTTGGATCCATAGGGGTAAAACAATCCCATATCAACCGTTCCATAAAGATATCGAAAGATTTGCTTGATTTCACTCCAATATCTTCTGGTTGGAGAGGAACTATACCTTGCTAGTAAATTCACCGCGAATGATATGTCAGGTCGCGTATTATTAGCAAGATACATTAGTGCTCCAGTGGCACTAAGATATGGTACTTCAGGACCAAGGATATCTTCATTTTCTTCTTTAGAGCGGAATTGATCCTTTTTCACATCCAAAGATCTTACGATCATTGGGGTACTTAATGGATGTGACTTATCCATATAAAATCTCTTCAAGATCTTTTCTGTGTATGTTGTTTGATGAATAAAGATCCCGCCTTTTGTATGCTCGATCTGCAAACCGAGGCAAAATTTAGTCTTTTCAAGATCTTTCATCTCAAACTCTTCTTTTAGAGTTTTTATAATTGTTGGAATCTCTTCAGGAGTCCCAATGATATTTAAATCATCAACGTACACAGCAATTATAATGAACCCAGATGTAGTTTTCTTTATGAAAACACATGGGCAGATGTCATCATTCTTGAATCCGTTTTTGGCTAGATACTCAGTAAGACGATTATACCACATTCGTCCAAATTGCTTTAGACCATATAAAGACCTTTGCAATTTGACTGAGTATAATCCTTGCGAATATTCACTGGATGGTTTAGAAATCTTTAGTCCTTCAGGGACATTCATATAGATATCCTGATCTAATGAGCCATATAAATAGGCTGTTACCACATCCATTAAATGCATATGCAGTTTATGATATGCAGATAAACTGACCAAATAACGCAATGTTATCACATCCACTACAGGGGAATACGTTTCTTCATAATCTATACCGGGCCTTTGTGAAAAACCTTGTGCCACAAGTCGGGCTTTATAGCGCACAACTTCATTTTTCTCATTTCGTTTTCTCACAAATACCCATTTATATCCAACAGGTTTTACATCTTCTGGTGTATGGACTACAGGTCCAAAGACTTCACGTTTTGCAAGTGAGTCTAATTCAGCCTTCATGGCTACTTCCCATTTTGGCCAATCATTTCTTTGTCGACATTTTTCAACTGATCTTGGCTCAAGATCCTTACTTTCATGCATGATATTTAATGCCACATATATGCAAATATTTCATTGACAATTGCCTTATTTCAGTCCCATTTTTCTTCTGTAAAGACATAATTTATTAAGATCTCATTATTTTCACAATTTCATTTCTCTCCTGTAAAGACATAATTTATCGAGATCTCGTCATTTTCACAATTTTCAGGTACCTGAACGTCTTCTGGCGTTATATCAGAATTTTGGACAACTGCTGGTGTCTTTACTATGTCTTTTTCAACAGGAATCGTATTTACCTCTTTTCTCTTTCGAGGATTTTTATCTTTGGAACCGACAGGCTTGCCACGTTTCTGGCGTGTATTTGCTTCCGTGGCTATTTGTCCTACTGGGACATCAATTCGAATTGGGGCATTTTCCGCCCTGCCACGCTTCTGGCGTGAATTTTCTTCAGTAGCTACTTGTCCTACTGGGACATCAATTCGAATTGGGGCATTTTCCGCTGGTATATAAGATTTGGTTATCCTCTTTGTATCGGAAAATGCATTAGACAATTCATTTGCTATTCTTTGTAAATGTATAATCTTTTGAACTTCTAGTTCACATTGCCTTGATCGAGCTTTGCAAATGTATAATCTTTTGAACTTCTAGTTCACATTGCCCTGATCGAGGATCTAAATGCATCAACGATGATGCATTCTAGTTAAGTTCCTTTTCAGGAAGCTTATTCTCTCCCCCTAATGTTGAAAATTTTGATTCATCAAAATGACAATCTGCAAATCGGGCTTTAAATACATCTCCCGTTTGTATCTCAAGATACCTCACTATAGAGGGAGAATCATATCCAACATATATTCCCAATTTTTTTGGGGTCCCATTTTGGTGCGATTAGGTGGTGTAATGGGAACATATATCGCACACCCAAATATTCTTAAATGGGAAACATTTGGCTGCTGGCCAAAAGCTAATTGCATAGGAGAGAACTGATGGTAACCCGTTGGCCTCAAACGAATAAGTGCTGCAACATGTAAAATAGCATGCCCCCAAACCGAGGATGGGAGATTTGTTCTCATAAGCAAGGGTCTAGAAATTAATTAGAGGCGTTTAATAAGTGATTCTGCTAACCCATTTTGTGTGTGAACATAAGCTACTGGATGTTCAACACTTATTCCATTAGCCATACAATAAGCATCAAAAGCTTGAAAAGTAAATTCACCAGCATTATCAAGGCGAATTGCTTTGATTGGATTTTCTGGAAATTGTGCTTTTAATCGAATAATTTGAGCCAGTAATCTCGCAAA
>NC_029779.3:46827166-46839552 GCF_000817695.3 Arachis duranensis
AAATTTTATTTTAAAATTTGACACATTTAATAATTTCAAAATTTATAAACATTAATATTTCATTATTTATGTACATCACATTTGAAACTTAAATACATAGAAAATAAAACTTAACAATAATTTTTTTTTTTACATTATTTATTTACATAGATACTTCACAATTTCACATATTAAACTATTCCATCATTGATCAAATGGCCAATATTTCCTTCAGGGTCCTCAAAGAAATCAGATACATCATAATGAGTGGTGGAGTTCTCAGCCTCATTTGAAACAAAATTTGTTTCCTTTCCTTTGTCGTTCTTTTTCAAAGATGCCTGATAAAGATCGACTAGGTGCCTTGGGGTACGATAGGTACGAGACCAATGGCCCTTTCCACCACAACGGAAACATTTCTCCTCGGTTGATTTATTCTGCCCGATATTCCTTTCTTTATTCCACTTCTGGTGAGATCCTCTCTTTTGAACATAATTCTTTTTCCTTCCATAATTTTTCTTGTTATTAAAAGCTTGTCATTTTCCTCTTCTGGGGTAATGATTTGCCGCATTTACTTCAGGAAATGGGGCGGCACCAGCTGGGAGCGCTTCATGATTTTTCAATAACAACTCATTGTTGCGTTCGGCAACAAGAAGGCAAGAAATTAACTCAGAATATTTTTTAAACCCTTTCTCTCGATACTGCTGCTGCAGGAGCACATTCGAGGCATGGAAAGTTGAGAAAGTTTTCTCCAACATATCATGATCAGTTATCTTTTCCCCACATAATTTCATTCGTGAGGTGATTCGAAACATTGCAGAATTATATTCATTTATAGATTTAAAATCTTGTAGACGCAAGTGCGTCCACTCATATCGGGTCTGAGGAAGTATCACCATTTTCTGATGATTATACCTTTCTTCGAGGTCTTTCCAAAGATATGCAGGATCTTTTAATGTGAGATATTCATTTTTCAATCCCTCGTCAAGATGACGACGAAGAAAAATCATGGCTTTGGCTTTATCCTTCCTAATTAACTCAATAATATTTATATATATATATAATAATATTATATGTTGTATTGTGTATATATATACAAAGATAAGAAAAAGTATTAAAAATAGAGAGAGAAACGCATATGTTTATTGTTACTATCTCAATATAATAAAGATGATTAATATTGCTATTAATATTATATGTAAAGAGTAATAGAAAAGAGAATTTAGAATACTAATAAAATAAAAGAAGAGAAAGAATTGTAGTAGAAATATAAAAGAAGAGTATTTGATTGTAACATAAAGAGAGAAGTGATTTTATTATTACTTGCTTGTGTTTCTCTCGAGGCAAAAGCCTCTATTTATACACATATTGGGAGCTTAATTTCAACATGCATTTAATGTCATTCCTTCTTTGAAAAAGTGAGTTTTGCATGGGAATGGACATCCTCGTTATTTGTTCTTATCACAACAAACTTTATTTTAATACATATGAATATACTTTTCTTACTAAAAGTAAACATGGGCTTAATGAAAATTTTTCAAGGCAAGTTTTCAAGTTACTGAACTTACCGGCCATTCGAATTCAGAGAGGTTTTCTTCTTCACATTCCTTCGTCTCTCGCCGTCGCCGCCACTCACCATTTCCGTCTCGTGAGCTCACCGTCGCTGCTCCCAATCGTCGTCTCGCGCGCTCACCGTCGCTGCTCCCAATCGTCGCAAGCCTCCTTGGCTCATCATCGTAGCTCACATCGTCGTCTCGTCGCTCACCATCGTGCACTCACTAGATAATCATTCTCTGATTCACTCTCTATCTTCTCTTTCTTGCTCATTAACTCACTTCTTCTCTCGTTTCAGTGTCGAAGAAGGTGCGTGTGGCTATGATGATGATGATGAACAACAATGGCCAAACGAGACAGAGATGGTATGTTTCGTTTTTCCTAAATTTGGTTCTGTGAATTGGGGAGGTTCTGAGATTATAGGGTTTTTAAGTTTGGGGGCTTAGCTTCTGAATGTGTATTGTTTCTGGTTGTTGGAGTTTTAGGTTCTGATTGTTAGAGAAGGTATATTTAACGGCATTTTATATATAATTAAGTGCTGGATTTGAGATTTTTGTGGTATAAATAACTGAATGCCCTGGTTTAGATGGTCAAACATGTAAGGAATCGTATATTTCGGTGGAGGTGGAATAATTGGGGAAAAACATATATATAATGAGAATATAGAATGAAAAGTGAAAAGTGCCTTTTTGATTAAACATCCAATCCGATTCAATACTCTTTCAAATGTCGTGATTCATTCTTGTGCAACCTGCAGGTAGCTGAAGTGAGACAGAGAATTTCTAACATGGCAGGGGTTAGAAAGAGGAAGTTTGAATTGTGGCATCTTCCTATCGAATTTGTCCTTTAGGGGCTCATATTGATCACCAGTTACTTAAGTATATGTCTTTCTATTATGACAGTACAATTTTAACTCAATGATTGATCTTGAACACAAGTTTTATCAGAAACGTGATTAAGCAATGCATACCAGAGCTGTTTACTTATTCAATTTCTTGGCAGCTTTCTCATGTAATTTCCCCTGAAATTCGAATGAGTTCTATTCCACTGTTTGATAAATGGTCCTTGGGATTTTATCTTGTATGTGTTACTTTTTCAGGAAATTTTGAAGAGCAAGTTCGGTTCAGGTTTATCAGTGATCATAAAGTCTTGTTGTTTTCTCCTAAGTATTTTGTTGAAGTTTTCACCCCATCACTTGTAAAATTATCCTGTCAGCTGCATTCACTCGGATGTGTGCCACTTCTGTGGAAACAATTAGTCTTACAACTTGGGCCTAGTGTCAATTGTGATACTAACTAGCTCGTTGGCATTTCAACTGTCAGTTATGATCTTGTGTTATTCTCATTTTCATTGTTGTATCTTTTCTTACCTTCTCTTCCACTTTATATTAAAAACCTTGTTTGGCTAGGGATTTCTATGTATATCCTTGCTGCCTACTCCAATTATGCATTTTTTTTATTAATAATATGCTGAGTTACTTATCCAAAAGTGGGGAAAAAATAATTTTCTGCAGACTGAACAGAAGCAATGAGGCTTGGTATCAATGGACCTTGGATCACCAAATCATATCTTGAAATGATCCTTCATAAAAAAAGGCTGGATTTGCATGCACTTTGACTTTGTCTTTTTGCACTCTATGACTTCTCAATTAATTGAGTTATTTTTTATTGTTTGATATTATTTCTTGTTATATATGCTGATGACTGCTTCAATAGGATGATTGTTTTGAGGATGATGAGCCAATTGGCTAAGCATAACTTAACAAAAGTAGATTATATTAATTATCAAGATAAGAAGAAGCTCAATTTCCTTGATGATCTGACTCATGACCTGATATTGTTTTCTTTTTACCACTTACAGGTGTTCCTCATCATAGGAAGGAGCGTGGTTGTTTTTGATAAATTCCTACAAAACATGTGCATGCTTACACAAGGATTAACAGCTTCAATTTTTCTAAAAAAAAATTTACTAATAAAAAATGATCTCATTGCTTCAGAATTATCTGAATTGGTTACATGTGAAACTCTATCTCATGTATCAATGTAATATAAACATTGTTAATTGTTAAGTTTTGTTATTTTTTTTACATGAGTGATTATTATTTTTCTTCTTTAGTCATAAACTTTGATATTTAATCTTTTATGAACTTTTTATGTATTATTTTTTCAGAAATGCCTTCCTCAATGCTGATTGGTGATTGAGAAGACCAGAAGAAATACATTTGTGCTTGGAAGTCAAGGCACTGCAATCATTGCACCAAAACCAATTCGCGCGACTCTTGACCTTGTTACTGGATTGGAGGATTTGTCTCAGCCATGGACTCGGTCCCTCAACTGATCGAATGGCTATTTGCTCGCAAAACCTCTGTTAAATTGTCTTTGTAAAGTTCTAGTCCAAACACAGTAGGGGAAAGGAGAGTTAGCTAGAAGAGCTTGTTTGTAACGGCATTCTGTATTATACATTTATTTTTATTATATAATATTTGATTAATTTAATTAAAAATACAGAATTATATATATGAATTTAAGAAGCATAGCCTCTGAGAATATTGGCAATGTCTGAATTGACAAAGGCATTTTTTTTTTTTTAGCTATACTTTTCAAGAGTTACTGAATGAGTGATTTTTTTGTAGTAACAAATTCTAATTGAATATAAAAACATCTGCATAAAAATTAAATTATTTTAAAATTTATTTATTTTCTCACTTTTTTTACTTATTTAAACTTAATAAAATTAGTTAATAATGTGATTTCTTTAATAAAATCTTGACTTTCAATTTTCGTTTTACATTAAGAAATATATCTTTTAAAAAACAAATTTAAATCAATTTTTTATTAGAAGACAGGCAGTCGTAGAAGAGCTTGTTTCATAATCAGATCAAGAACTAAAAAATAACTACCAAAAATAACAAATCCCACATTATCATTCTTTAAATTCATAGCTGCCAAGAACAGAATCCTTTATCAAGCCATTTCTCACCTCAACCTAAGTCCCTGTCTCTGCCTGTAAGCCTTCTTTGCTTTCAACTCATATGCTTCTTTATTGGCTTTCATCTCTTTCGGGTTCGAAGAGTTGCTGCTATTAACTTCACTTCATCAAGCCAGGAAAGAAACTCCACGTCCTATTAGAATACTTTCTTTATTTAGTTAAAAGTTTCCAAATTTACATTATACAAAAATGAAAAAGATTCTAAAATAAAATTTAAAAAGTAATTTAAACCATTTTAATTTAAAAAGTGAAGTTTATATTAAATGTTTGAGAAAAAATCTTCGAACTGAATGTAATCCTTGTGGAAGTTCCCTTAATTTAATTTAATCTAAACAACTCTAATCTAAAATGAGGATTCTATAAATGTGTTTAATAAGGATTAAACCAAACGAAAGAAACTCTCCAAGAAACTAAGAAGAAGAAGAAGAACCAAGAAACTAATAAAGGATTAAACCAAACGAAAGAAACTCTCCAAGAAACCAAGAAGAAGAACCAAGAAAGTAAGAAGAAGAAGGGAAGACTTACAGAACGCAGGAATGATTGCAGAGGAAATAGATGACGCAGCAATAATTGAAGAGGAGCTAAATGCTCTTTTAACGATGGATGCCAAGGAGATGATGGAAGATCTGTTTGCCTTGGACTTGGAAGATAATCAACAGCATTCTTGGGATAACACTCTATCAAACATGGATATGGAGGATAACCCAGAAAAGATGAAAGAGGAACTGGATGCTTTATTCATGATGGAGGAGACGGAAGCTACCAAGCATTCTCAGTCTCAGCTCCAGCCGCATACAACTACCATTGAAGAGCAATGTGCTATTGAAGTCGGTGTTAATCAACTACCTCAGCTAGAATCTCCGCCTCAGCCTTGCTGTCAGTCTCTGCCTCTGCCTCAGCCTCAGCTAGAATGTCCACCTCAGCCTTGCTCCCAGCCTCAGCCTCTGCCTCTGCCTCTGCCTCGGCTAGAGTCTCCGCTTCAGTCTCAGCATCAATCCAAGTCGCAAACGGATATAAGCAAGATGACAGATCAGTTTTTCAATGACACCTGGGGTTATCAACCACAGTTAGAGATGATTGCAGCAGTGGGTGGTCATCAACCACTTCAATCTCAACAGCAACCTCAGGTCTGGACTTGGGAGGAGAACAAAGCCTTTGAATCGGTTATGGCCAATTGTTTCCAGGATTCTATATACAGTCGCTGGGAAACCGTGGCTGCTCGCCTCCCCGGAAAGACTCCGGCACAGCTGCAAGAACGCTTCTTGAAACTGATGACTGAAGTTAATGCCATCAAAAACAGTTATCCTGAGAACATGAACATCATGATACCTTTGCCTGCTACCCCATTGGAACACAGCCCTCTCTTCATTCCTATCGTCAATGCAACACCACCACCTCCGCCGCCTCATTGGACTAATCATCAACATCCCAGGTGGCTCCTCTTAAATATTTTCATTCCCTTTTTATTTCTTTATTTATTTTTTTCCATACTGATTTATGGATACTCTGTTTTTCTGTTATGTAAATATATCTTGGTAATTTATCATGGTAGGATGGAGGCAATGGCGCCCGCGGCAGACACGGCATTGCCGATGCATATTACCTTACTGTCATCATCAATGTCAGGGGAACAAAACCAACATGCCAACAGCAACATAATCCAACACGAACCTTTACCGGCTTCTAATGACAACAATAAACGACAACAAACAGTTCATTGGACTTTACAAGAGCACAAGTATGTATTAATTATATGTTTGTCGTTTGTTAATTATCCGTGTCATTTTATCTCTTACTTTTCATAACCTGTTTAAGTAAAGGCGAGACTCTGATACATGCCACAATACACAAAGATTGTAAAAGACATGGAAGTAATTGTTACCACTATATAATGATTTTAATGGTAGTAGGTTGTTATGTGTGTGTTGAGGGGAGAATACAATGTTACATATATGGATGAACAATGTATAATCCTATAAATTTAAACAAGATAACTTTAAAAAGTACATGCACGCTGAGAATTTGTTACCTTATTAGTTTACTTAGCTTGTCTTGATAATGGCAAACATTTCTCTCATCTCCTTAATTGTGATCGGCTATAAAATTTGCTATTCATTCATTATATTAAACTATCTCTTTGGCAGGTTGTTTCTCCAAGGGTACGAAGAATTAGGAAAACAATGGTCAAGAATTTCAAGTGAATATGTTAAAACAAGAACTTATTCACAAGTTGTTAGTCACTCTCAAAAATTCTTCAAACGCCAGGAGAGAAGAGCTAGAGGAGAAAATCTAAAAAAGAGTATACTTGACATAACTGATTATCGTAAGTGGTTTTTTCACCATTCTAAAAATTATTTAATTTGTTACTCTAAACTCTTTGAATTATTTAATCATGGTAGTTATCCTATTTTAATTAATGTTTTATGTAGGAACTATAGCATAATATGTGTATTTTATTGGACCAAAGAGAATTTAAGAAAAGAGGAGAAGACTATTCAAGCAAGAAAAATATATAAATAATAGACTGAATATTTGTTTTAGTAATATATTTAGTTTGGTTTAATTATTACCTTAGTTTTTTTTTCTAAAATGTAAATTATGCCAATTTGACATTATTAGAGGGTAGCATATGCCTTTGTTTGATCAATGGTGTAGAAATACAGGTATATATAGAACAATGGTGTAAGCATTGGAATATTTGATCCCCTAGCTCTCTTGCTCTGATGGCAATGCCGAAGGAGTGGTGGGCTAGGCCTTATCTAAGGTCTCAATGGCTTTGCCGAAGAGACTTTAGGTGGGAATACAGTATCTTTTTAAATAATTATCAATTTAAAATATATTAATTTAAGCGAGAACCCTTTGAAAGTTTTTTATAATAGAATATAGAATATTTATATTTAATTTTTATCAAAAATATTATATACATACTAAAAATTAGTGACTAAATTAATCATCATATATTATATATAAATACATATATTGTCTAATTTAATTTTGCTTCTTAAAACATTAATTATATACTGTTAAACGCTAACTAATAAAGTCAGAACGATAACATTCATAATAGCTACAAGTTACAAGAGATGGTTATTCACAATGATTTGACATTTCTCTTCAATTCTATTCAAATTGCAACCATTTTCTCCTTAAGTTCAGAATAACCCACTTGCTTGTGATATACAATGATGACTATTATAACCAAAATAACTTTCATCCAAACCACAATTTTAGAATTCAAACTAAGATTCAAAATGCTATCAATACTAATTAATATGACATTTTAAAGCATTTTTCATAATTGAATCAATGATCTTATATAGATGGCCAAGCAAGTTCATTGACCTATCTCCAAGACATAGCTCAACTCAAATCAAACAATTAAGACATTCATAAATTTTCAATAATGACTAGTTAAATAATTAAAATTTACACTAACTAATTTACATGGATTAGCTTCCACAATCAGAGGAACACCAGAATATGAACACAAAAATCAACTAAGTGGGGGGATACAACTTGGGAAAAAAGCACAAGAGGGTAAAAATAATGCAAAATAATAACAATACAACAAAAAATACAAACTAAGAGAAAAACCACCCAAGAATTTTTGGTGATTGTGCGCACGAGCTTTCATTTCACACGCTGCCACGGAAACAAACATCCTCCGAAAAACGGAAGCACGACTTGTCTACCAAAACAATGTGATAGGAGCCTCTTGAAACTTGTTGCAAAACTAGATAGATGGAGTCACAGAGTAATACTGCCACATGTATGTAGCTTAATATAGAATAAACCGAAGAAAAATGTCATTGGAGTATGTGGGCTGTGTCTAACTCAACGGCAGCATTAGGTGATTGTAATTTGCAGTTCTACCACTTAATAATCTAGTATCACGTGAAATGATCTTGCCGTACAACCGTAATTAAGTTAAAAGGTGGTGACCCGTCTTCTTCCTTTTGTTTCCAAGACTCACCATTGCCTTGGATATACCATGTTACTTTCGGGGACAATGGACTATACAAATCTGTACAGGAAGGGTAATTAGGCAATGATCATTTCCAGAAACAGCAGAAGTTTCTTAACTGAAACATTATAAGAAAATAGGAAACAATGAAGCATTACCTGTAGAGACTGGAGGATCTGGCTCTCTTGTACTATGCAATACTACTGTGCCAGATAATACAGTGATGAAACCACATAGCTCTGATGCAATGCTGCTTATACTTTGACCAGAATAATCCTAATAAGTAAAAGAGGATAGAAGATTACAACAGATAATTAAGCAGTTAATGTGTCAGATAATTCATTCTTTTAGGGCACACTTTTCATTTTGTTTTAGTGAATACTAACCTTAAACATGATTGCACTAGCTAATATTGTAAAAGATGTGAACAAGGCATAATAGATTGGAGACACAACTGCAGTGTTAAATGTATCCAACGCCTGCAAACATGAAAGTGTTTGTCATTATATAACTCCACGCAAATGATGCAAACAAAAGTTATGGGAAATAAAAAATTCGAATCCAGCCTTCTAGATCATCAATTGTTAGTCTAGGTCAAGCATGACATGGATGTTATTTGGGTTAGAAGGTTACACATTGAACTTCTAGATTAGCTCTTAGCTTTCAAATCATTTCTTCAATTGGAAAGTGACTTTAACTAAAATCTTCAATATGAACATGGAACAGAAAGAAATGCAAGAATGATAATCAGTGGTGATCAAAGAAAAATAAACTGGACTTGTGGTCCATAAAACTATAATCACCTCCAATAAAGAGAGGTGTTTCCTCATATTAAGCAGATGACATATAATAGAAAGTCTAAATATGAAAGCATATCATTTCTTACAAAAGGAATACAAACTTATGTGGCTCTAAGTTTTTATTTCAAATACCAAAAATTATGTTCACATTTTAAAGGAAAAAAAACCGATAGTGATACTAAGTCACTAACCATGTTAAGATAATTTAATTGAGTAATGATGCAGGAAACAGCGACCATCAGAAAGATCCATGTCTGATAGTAGACAAGCTGATTTGCCCCTTCTAATGTAAGTTTTATAGCAATTCCGATTGCTTTAACACTCATGACCTGAAAGAAAAAAAAAAAAGAGAGAAAAGAAAACATTTACCAGAAGTGTAAAGCAAAACATGACACAAGGTATAGAATTCTGTCAACCATTAAAATGTAAAGTAGATTGGGTTGGAAGAGTCGCTTACAGTCAAGGATCCAATGACAGAGCATATTCCAATATAAACGAGAATATTAGTTTGGCCATAGCGCGGAACACAATACAAGATCAAGAATAATGTTACAGCCATAGCAGAGGCAGTGTACAAGAGGAATGCTGCATGGCAAAACAGAAATCAGCACCACTATGAGGGGCAAAAATGGAGACAACAAAACCAGAGTCTACATGTCGTAGTGAATATAACTGAGTGAAAGAAACCACAGAACAGATATACGGGCAGCACACCTGGTTGAACAGCCAATAGCCAAATTTCTTGAACAGAAGTAAGAGACTTCTCTTGAGGCGCATGGAGTACAATAACAGTCGATCCCACAATGCACATAAGACACCCCAACATGCCCATTCTCTGCAACTTCTCCTTAAGCATGAAATGTGCCAACACAGCACTATCCCATTTCCACAAACCACAAAAAAATATTATAATTACATAATCATATATCTATCAACAGGTTGTAACAAAAATGGCAGAAATGGCAGAAACATGTAGGATAAAGTCGTTTCTCAAAATTTTAAAATGGCAAATTTGTTTCCATTGTACAAAAGAGGGTGCCAGAATATGAATACAAGTATGTGGTATGATACACAAAAACTCAATTTTATGAAAGGAAAATAGGTACAAAGATAAGAAGTTTAAGGTAACAACAGTATTTGATGTAAATACTCATGCAGACATACTTGAGTATAAAAGAATTAGCACATTCAAATCCTTAATAACTCTACTTTATTGATTCCTCATTATTTTAGTTTACCAAATTGGGAATCTACTCAAATTAAAAAATCGGAGCTTTTACCTAACTATAATACTCAAAGCACCAAGAGGAGTAACAAGAACAGCTGGGGCATAGATGTATGCTACGAAATTAGCAATCTCTCCAACAATCACTGTAATCAAACACACTCCAAAATCAGCTAAGAAAACACAAAAAAGGTTGAACATTAAAATCATAAAAGGTTATGGCGCAGTGTAATACTAACTAGTAATCATTCCGAGCCACCAGAGAGGCTGAAGCAGATAACCATAGCCTCCAACACCTGCGAATGGAAATCAACACAATGAAATTGTTATTAATTAATTAATTAATTGAGTAATTAGAGTGAATTAGAGAAGAAGAAGGGGAAGTAACTGGCACGAGGGCCATTGGCGCGTGCGCGTTGAAGGCCCTTTTTCTTGATGATGAAACTGGAACCGATGAAGGCGCTAGAAACCAACGCCAACACGAACCCAGTCAAATTGCTGGAGTACATCTATAAGGATGAATGTGGGAATTCGATGCTTGCATGTAAAGAAGAAGAAGAAGATGAAGGTGTACGGATGGAATGGAACCCTAAATTGGAGTTGGAGTTAGAAGTTGAAAGTTGGTTGCAAGTGTTGTGGTGTTGGTGTTTGGTTTTTCCCTCTTTTTTTGGGAATCAAAAGTTAAAAAGTGTCGCGCTTTCTTTTTTCGTGTTTAGTGTGTAACTGCTGATGGTGGTGTTGTGCTGTAGTGTGTGTCCTGTGTCGTTAATCGGGGCTGCTTTGGGATTTGCGAAGCGTCCGGCTTTTGGTGGTATTCAATGGAGGAACCAACTATGCAACCTCCTTAGATAAAAATAAAAAAATAAAATTTTTATTGTTTTTATTTTTTTTACAAAATTTAAAAAACAGAAAACATTGAAAATGAAAATAAAAAATAAAAACACAAACTAAACACACCTTAATTTATCACAAATTTAAATTTCATTTAAAAAATTACAACTGGTGAATGAATTACTGCATACTATAATTAACATTCTAATTAGATTAATACTTATTTAATGAATAAATAAATTAATTACTCGATCAATTCAAATTAGTTTACCATTTTATTTGGCTAATACTATACGCTAATCTTTTATTTTTATATTATTAGAATTTAAAATTTAAAATTTAATATAAAAATATTTTTATGAACAAGAATAATAAAATTTATCAGTTGTATGTTCTTATTTTTTATAAATTTAAAATTTTTAATATTTTTGAATACATTCATTTTATTTTTATTTTTATATGGTATTTAAATACAAATGTTTTTAATATATGTTTTTTAAATTTTAATTTTAATCATATAATTTTTTTCACAGTAATTTAATACGAATAATTACGCGATGTGGGGCTAACTTTCTATGCAATAAGGGAAGAAATCACACACTCACTTAAGATAAGATAATCAACTCACTAAGTCATCATCTTTTTCTATAAATAATCCAATAAACTCAGGTATTTCTCAATTCAATTCTCATATTACAAAAGTATAAAAAAATTATTTATATATTTAATTATGTGTTAACAGGTCAGGCCTAACAAGCCAATAAAACTAATTAGTGAGCCTGGGCCTCGCAGCCTAGCCTATTAACATATTAAGGAACAGACCCTGACAGACCACCTTACATTTTTTCACTCATACATACAACCAGTTTTAGATTCGTTTCGTAACAATGATTATATTATTTAATAAAAAATTATATAATTGATTAAAAAAATATATTTTTTAAGTCCAAAAACAATATATTTTATAGAAATTGAAAGAATAAAAAAATTCTATTTTGATTCTTGAATTTTTATTAAAAACTCATAAGTTTTGGATGAAAATAAAAAA
>NC_029779.3:46843205-46850531 GCF_000817695.3 Arachis duranensis
AATGATAAAATCTTTTGCTTTATCGAACACATTTATAATTATGATGTCAAAATATCTTAAGACATAAATTAAAATTTTTATTATTATGTTTAAATGTAAAATAAATATAAAAATATTAATTATTTAATATTTTTATTTTAAATTAGTATTAGTATTTTTCTTATCATTACAAAAAATAATAAAGATGAAGAATAATTTAAAAATAATTAACAATATTATTGGGAGCAATAATTCACTTCTCTTAGTTAGTATCATTGAATAATTAACGACTACAAATCCATAATAATAATAATAATAATAATAATAATAATAATAATAATAATAATAATAATTAATGAACAACTACAAGTCCAAAGGAACACAGAGACACAAAAACACAACACAAAGAAAGTAAACAAAGATCAAATGAGTCATGGGAGAGAGATGGAAGGTGGTTCAAGCTCAAAGATTGAGTTTTTGATCTGGCTATCTCAGGTCATGGGAGGTCTTTGTTCAAGGTCTTCTTCACAAGATGATGACATGGTTTTTGTTTCCAAGACTGGTGGTGGTGGAAATGTTATTCTTGGTGGTACCACCAACAATGGTGGTGGTGGTGGTGGTGGCAGCACCAATGGTGGTTCCTCTTTCACTACTGCACCTGTTGTTGGTGAAACAATGGAGAGGAATATGAATATGCATGCTGAGATTAGTGGCAATACTAATGATGAGGAATTCTATGATGGAATTCCAAGGTTCAGTGATACTTGTTCACACAACAAATCTAGGTCTGGAAGGTCTAAGGTTTGGTTTTCAACTTTCAATTCTCTAATTTTTGGTTTTTAGATATGTATTACTGTTAGTAATGTTGATTGCTATGTATTTTGTGATGCTTTTAATCTCAATTTCTGCTGAATTCGCTCACAAATATTTAACCTGGTGAGTTTATTAGGGTTTGGAATGAAAGTTGTAGGACTATACTAGCGGATAGGTGAGGTGTTAGTAGTTTCAGAGTCTTTTAGGTTATTATATAATGTAATCAGGAATGAAAGGGAGAAGAAAATCTTTAGTTTGTTGGTTTAGTTTCGCGGTTAATTTTCGTGGAATACTGTTGAACATGGAAAAAGGAACAAAAGATTGATTTATTTCTATGATGAAATTGGTATTCAAAATATTCATAACAATACTAATGCTTGATTGGTTTAAGTAGTTCGGCACTTATTTTCGATTAGTGAGTTTTCGGGTTGAAAATAACTAGCCCTGTGAGAATCAAAACCCTTAAGCTTAGTTTTCGATTAGTTGATGCTTTAGATAAGTAAATTAGAATAACCATACCAATCACAAAGGTTTGGTTTGTGGTTTTGTACTTCTGGACTCAATTGACTTGCTTTTCAATCTGTAATGTATGAGGAATGAAAAAGGGTCTTCTTATTTCAGGTCTCAGAGGTGGGTTCACGCCTCGGTAAAGCTGGTACAATTGGATTTGGGAAGGCAGTTGAGGTTTTGGACACACTTGGGAGTAGCATGACAAATTTAAATGCCGGAAGTGGGTTTGTTTCTGCGTCAGCCATAAAGGGGAACGAGATTTCTATCTTGGCATTTGAGGTGGCAAACACTATTGTCAAAGGCTATAATCTCCTGCAATTTCTTTCTAGCAAGAACATTCAACATTTGAAAGAAGAGGTGCTTCTTTCAGAGGCTGTGCAAGATTTAGTGTCAAAAGATACAGATGAACTCCTATGGATTGTTGCTTCTGACAAGAGGTAAGCATAAGATTTAGTCGAAGTTATTTGGCTTATGTTTCATTAGGAACCTCACTTTCAACTTTATGACCTATGTACCTGTGTATGATTTTGGATCTTGTTTTCAGGCAGGAGTTGAAAGTGTTCTCTGATGAGGTGATTCGTTTTGGAAATCGATCGAAAAATCCTCAGTGGCACAACTTAGAGCGTTACTTTGAGAAGTAATATAAATTGTACTCACTCAATTCTTCTAGCCTTTCGTTCATTCAAACCAAATATGTTTAGCTCCTCATATATTTATTCTAGCTGCTTTTTTGTTGTAAATTTTGGAACTAGCAGAGAAGCAAATGCTCCAAGACAGTCAAGAGACGAGGCAGAATCAACGATGGAACACTTGATGACTTTAGTTCAATTTACAGCTGTGAGTGTATCCTTCTTGAATCTTGATACTTTTGAAGCTGAAAATATAAGGAAGTTGCAATAAAAGAAGAAGGGACTCTGTGTAAAAGTATAGGCAATTTAGTAACAATGTAGTCAGTGGCTAATTAAATTTAAAAATTATTGCTAAATAACCACTGTTTCTATGTTGTTAACCAGTTGTGGGAATGCTTGTTTTTTGAATGAATATTGTTTTTTTACCCATGAGGATTCCATTTCCATAATTTTCCCAAAAATGTTTTATCAGGAACATTGATTGGAAGATTTTTCACTAGCTTTCTTATATTGTTGTATTACATGCAGAAAATTGATGCCGTTTACATACATCGGGATTTAATTTAAACTTAAAGTCAAATGACGAATTTCTGTTTTTAACCACTATAGCTGTTTAGTTATCTGTTGGATACAGTGGCTTTTTCTTTATTTCTTTATTTTTTTCTTTTTTTCAAAGGGATATTCAATCCTAAGAGAAATTGGATTATGCTTTTGGCCACAGGAATTATACCATGAATTACATGCTTTGAATAGATTTGAACAAGATTATCAGCATAAATGTACAGACGAAGATCAAAAAGGTAACCATGGAGTGTTATTACCCTTTGAATAATATGCAAAACTTTATCTGAAAAGTTTGACAAGAAATTTTTAACCTAAAATCCAAAGATCTCGGAAGAGTCTTGATCAAATACAAATCAGACCCTTATTTTTGCAATGCACACAACTTGATGACAAGACTTATTCAACACTGAATTATTGATCAATTAATTGGATCTAAGACAGTGAGAAAGATATATGCAGGACTCTAAAGTGGAAATTTGAAATAGAAATCTATATGTTATGCTTCAAATGTACCCTCTTTTGTTACACTCCTTTTCCATCTGCCTTTGGGTCTCATAAAAAATTCATAGTTGCCAAATCACCTACTTTGGGTTTTCTCTGATTATTTCTCAAACTTTTATGGAGCCGAAACTATATATTATTGTTGGGAATGTGTTTGAAGCCCTAAACCTTATAATACATTGCACACTTTTGAAGAAATAGTCAACTTGATCCACAAGTTTCACCTTGCAAAATGTTATATATCTAGCGGTATTTCTTTCTTACAGATGTAGATTTGACCTTCAATATTTTTGTGTAGGCGATACCCTTGCATTCTTGAAGGCAGAAGTTAAAACTCAAAAGAAGCAAATTAAGCATATAAAGAAAAGGTCACTTTGGTCTAGAAGTTTGGAGGAGGTATTTTTTATTGTATTTGATCCACTTATAATTTCAGAGATAGTAAAGAAAACTTTCTATTTATATATTCATTTTCTGCATAACTAGAGAATTGAGATAAGTTGTATATAATTCATAATCTAATGTATTGCAGATTATGGAGATGCTTGTAGACATGGTGCAATTTTTGAATTCGGAGATAAACGATGTCTTTGGCGCTTCAGGTATGTACCTGCTAAAGGCTATTAGATCTTGTTTGATTCACTTTATTATGATTTTGTAGCACCTAATGTTAATACTTTTCTATTATTTACATGATTAACTTGGTTGACATTATTGATAAAAGTTAGTTCCTTTTTTGTTTATCCATGGATACCTGCAGATGGCCATAGACCATTAGTTGGACACAAGAACAATCACCAAAGATTGGGCCCTGCAGGCCTTGCTTTGCACTATGCAAACATAGTGCTCCAAATCGATACTCTTGTAAGTTATCGGTCTTTATCGTAGTTACTTCATTGCAGTTCTGCTCTCTTTAGTGCCTTCTGTTGAACTGTGTTTAGATATAACTAATGATAGTTCTCTTGAGTGAAATTGGATGACATGAAAAGCATAACTTTTTCTAATGAAAAAGTTATCAGTGTTACTTAGCTTTCACTAGAGTTAAAAGAACAAGCTAGTCTATGCTATTATTGAAATTCTCTGGTTCACAAAGCATTGGCTATATGTTCATCTCTTGATTGCACTCGTTGAGTTCTTGTGACTTTGTTTGGAGCATATCGTTAGCTGAGCTTAGTCGAAGCTCAAAATTGTCAAGGGCTCGACACAAGTTCAAAATGATAGGCCCAGCCTAAGTTTAATAATTAGCTAAGGCATTTAGTCATAAAATCAGTCGCAATACTAATTACAATATTTGATAATATATGTACCAGAAAATTAATAATAAAATAGCTCACAAGCTATTGAATTGGATATTGCGTAGTTTAGGTTTGATTCATTCAATAAACGAGCTGAACTTGTATCGTAAACTCAATCCCTAAGCTTATAATCTAAACTTATTGAGCTGGTAACACACAAAGTTGGAAATTAGCTCACTAAGTAGTTTGACTCACTTCCAATCTTAGTGGATACTATGGTTTGGTAGAATCATTTGATTAAAATGAAAGGAGCTAGGTATCTATTTGCTTAATTCAAGAACTTATATTCTTTAAGTCAGCTTGTACATTTATTCACTGCTTCCATGCTTTAAGTTTTAAGAGAATTTCAACTTTGTTGAAATTGTTCAGGTATCCAGATCCAATTCTATGCCTGCAAATACAAGGGATGCATTATATCAAGGCTTGCCTCCTAATATAAAATCAGCACTACGATCCAAATTATCGTCTTTCCATGTTGCAGAAGAGGTGTGTTCATGTCTGCTTCCTTCAGCTACTTTGTTATTTTTAGTTTTACCGCTTTCAAAGATCATTTTGATTCCCCTTTATTGAGCTTTCCATTTCAATTTTCATCTCCTTAATCTTTTCCCTGGATTTCGTGCTCTTTTGTCATAGATGCTTTCTGTTTCTTGCAGCTAACTGTAGCAGATATCAAGGATGAGATGGAAAAAACATTACATTGGCTGGTTCCGATCGCCACAAACACGTCCAAGTAAGATGTCTTCCTTTTTATTTGTCAACTATCTCCTTGTGCTCATATGGGAAGCTTTCATCATACTTTTATGGTTTAAATATGTTTATAGACTTATAGTCTCTATAAATATAAATAATTTTGATTGGAAACCTCTAAAATATCTTATTAGGTTTTGGTCCCTTTGTTTGTAGCTATTAGGTTTCTGGTCCTTATTGCTTAGATCTAATGTTAAATGGTTATATTTATAGACAAGATGATGTAGAAAATTTGTATACCAGCAAAACCAAAGTTTGTAATAATTTTAAGATTAATTACCTGCTTTTCAAGTTTTTATATGAACCAAAGTTTAAAGGAACAGGGACTAAAAACAACAAAAGGGAAAAGAAAGAGGCAAAAAATTTTTGCTAGTACCAAAATCAAACGACTTATATTTATAGCGATTAAACATATTTAACCCAGTTTTCATTTACTTGATATGTAAGCTAACTCTTAATTATTTCTGTTTTGGTTGTTTCTAAATTGTATCAGAGCGCATCACGGTTTCGGTTGGGTAGGAGAGTGGGCAAACACAGGGTGAGTACTAAGTAGGAAGTATATTCTTTTTTGTGAACTAGAAACTTGTATGCTTTTCAGCATTATACCCTTTTCTGATATCGAATATTTGCTCGGTTCTTGAAGCTCCGAGGTGAGGAAGACTTTTCAGGCCGGCGTAATGCGGATCGAGACGTTCCACCATGCAGATAAAGACAAAGTAGAAAGCTACATTCTCGAACTTCTCTTGTGGCTTCAACAACTTGCCATCAGAAGCAAGACCAACAACGATCCGGGAAAAGCGAAGCCTGCAACCAAGTCTAACCAGCAGAAGACAATTGATCAGCCCACGAACTCTCTGTCGCCGCCATCGCTAACAATGGACGAGCAAAACATGCTGCAGAACATAAGCGAGAAGACACAAATGAGAAGGTTAAGTAAGAGCTTGGACTTTGACACAGTGAAGACTAGAATCACAAGGAGTTATAGTTATTCATCAAGAAGCAGTAGAAGAAGCAGTGAAGTGAGTTTTAGTAGGATTTGTTCTAAGCTTCTTCCTGTGATTGATTTTGATATTGATAAAGAGAGAGCTTTGGATGTGATTGATAGAGTAGATGTGATTAGAAATGAAAAGGTGTAATAACACACACATTACATATATGGATAGACGAGTTGGACCTTTGTGTAAGTATATATCATGTTCATGTTGTAAGAGTTGAATACCAAAATTTTGTAGCACTTTTGGTATGTTTGAGCTTCTCAAAAGGGTGTCAATTATTTTTTCCCCTTAGATTAGACAATTTTTTGTCTATTTTCTTTGTAAATGGTTACTAAGATTCATATTTATAGTTATGTTGAGGTATCACAATTCACAAAATATAGAGTAGGTGTAACATTTATGTTTGGTTAAGGTTTGAAAACAAGTTACAATGGAAAATTGGAAACTTAAAAAATTTAAGCTAAGTGATGATTTTACCAATTTGATCTCAAGTGTCAAACATTAAATACTATGAAAAATCATTCTATACTCATATATTTGTAGTTTTATCACTTAAAAACAATTTTTTTCATACATTTCAAACACAGATTATTTTAAAACAAAATTAAATTACCACAATCGGTTATTTTAAAAAACAATTATACAAATAAGAACTATTGAAATAAATTTAATTTTAAAACATATCCTAAAAAATTAAAGACTGATTTTGTAATTAAAATTTGTAAGAGATTAAAATATCTGACTAAAACCTTCTTTAAAAACTAATTTAGAGAATTAAACTTTATTTATTTTTTTTTTGTTCAGAGGCCTAATATCATTTTTTTTTTGGACAGGGACCTAATATCATTTTTCATACTCATAAATATGAAATGGTTATGGGCCTTACCCAGCAAAAGCTCAGTACCCCAAGATCCATACCTTCTCCTACAAAACAATGGACAAAAAAATGACCACCAAAAGCTTAAAATAAAGTTTATGCAAAAAAAAAAAACATTTCAAGAAAAGCGGAATTGTACGCTGATTAAAAAAAAAAAAAAACTAAAACCTCGAGGAGAAAGTAGTTTTCCCGCATCCAATTTTCAGAAAAATATTTACAAATCAATCATTAAATAAAAAAGAAAAAATATAAAAGAGAATCCAAACAATAATTATATATTCTTTATAAAAAATAATAAATAATGATCCATCAAATATTAATTATTGTAAGTACTAATAATGGAAAATAAATTTCAAATTGTTAGTTGAGAGATGGAAAGAATTTTAATTCAACTAATATATTATAATGACTTGAAATAC
>NC_029779.3:46850588-46853485 GCF_000817695.3 Arachis duranensis
TTATCGGGCGTTATTATTTTAATAAAAAAATTTTTTTCAATGAAAAAAGATTTTTTTTTAGCGTGTTTAACAAATTTCTAGTAGTAAAAATAAAAATACTAGAAAAAAAACATCTTTTTGAGAAGCTATAATTTACATCTTTTTTTAAAAGATCTTTTTTTCTTAAAAAAATATGTTTTCATGTAATAAATAAATAAATAAATACTTTTATATCGTTATATCCAAACATAATTGATAGATAAAAAAATCTTTTTGTATGAGATATCCAAACATAAAATTACTTTTATTTTTCTATAAGATCTTTAAAAAAAATAATTCAAAATTTTTTTCTTAAAAGCTCACCCAAACAAATCTTTGTCTCTGTCATTTGTAATTTTTTTAAAAATATTCTTAACTTTTAATTTCATTCAATTTTTTAAATATTTTTTATTTGTGTCAAAATTATTTTTGAATATTTTTTATTTTATTTCTAATATTTTAGATATAGTTAACATTCAGGCATAATTTTAATAAAATTAAAAGCGTTAAAGACAAAATCAAATAAAATTAAACTCTAAAAATATTTAAAAAAATTACGAATATTAAGAATAAAAAATCTATTTTATTTTATTTTTATTTAACAAAAAGGAAAATAAAGTAAACATGAGAAAGAGCATGAAATCTTCGAGAATAATGGACAGCAGCCTGTGACATTTTCAAATTTCAATCCTGTATGTACTAAAATATTTGAAACTTCTAAACATTCTTTGAGCGTGTAAGAAAATTATTGTTTTTAGAGATCATAGTCTTTTTCCTTATTAGTTTTTTCTTTTTCTTTTTTTTGTCATGGAATGCTAGAGAGTCAATTTAGGTGTTTTCACTTCTGTATATGATTATCTACTAGACTCCAATGCTTTACTATTTTCAAATACAGCAACTAGGGGTGCACAGATCCGGCTCGGTCCGAAGGTTCGACCCGATTCCGAACACTTTAGAGACTAATTTTGTATGATTTCATCGGGTTTAGGGTCGGGTAAGGGTCTCAAAAATAGACCCGGTCATTATTTTGGGTCGGGTCCGCGCCATAGCTCGGGTCACCCGAAATCGGCCCGGTGGCCCGATCATCATACACAATTAATATTTTGTGTTATTAGTGATGAATCATGACTATTCTTATGTGGAATTTAAGTATTGTAAACTTTAATATTTTGTGTTATTAGTCATTATAAGACTATAAGATAATGTTTTATGTTTAGAATGCATAAGCTTTTAGACTAATGCATAATATTGTGTTATTCGTATTGATTTAAATATTTTGTATTATTAGACAATATTAGTATTGATTGTGGTTTTGCTTTAGTATTGATTGTGGTTATGCTTTAATTTTAAAGAAGGGTTGGTTCTTGTTATATTTTTCTAAGTGAATTTTATCATGTTAAATAATAGTTAGAGTCTTGAAAATTTGGATATTTTTATATGCTAGCTTACAAGAAAGTATCAACATAATGTAATGCTAACGGCCCGGTTTTCACCCGGTATAATTATGGCCCGAAAGTGTATTGATTTCATCGGGTCTAGGGTCGAGTTCGAGTCTAATAAATAGACCCAGTGTATATTTCGAGTCGGGTCCGGGTCTCATCAAACCCGGCTTCACCCGACTCATGTGCACCTCTAACAGCAACCTTCCTTATCATTATTTTTGGACTTTGGTATCATAATTTTTTATCATAGTCAAATAAATAGTTTATCTATCTCGTTAGGTGAACAATAAAAAATACAAACAACGTGAATAATAAATCATATTTTAAGTTGAAAAAGTTTAGGAGTCAGCAATTTTTGTATTTTGTGGCTAACACTTAACTATCAAAAGAAAGATGAGTGATCTCTCACCATTAGATGGCCAATTAATGTAATCTCACACCATTAAAAACATGATTGATGGCCAATTGATAGTTACAAAACACAAAAATTAATGACCCTAACACTCCTCTTTTAAATTTATTAACTATTCAATTTCATTTTTTTTAACTTGCGGACGAGGAAGCTCCCCAGATTATTCTTCTAAAAAGCACAGCTCCCAAAATATATTTTCATAATGGGATCAATGAGTAATGATTATACATAATTTGAATGGAAAGATGACTAATTAATTCAGAAAAAAATAATAAAAATTATTTTAATTTTTAATATTTGGGTCAAATTTTTATTTAATTTTAATATTTTATTTTAATTTAAAATTTTTTTAAATAGGTTTAATATTATTCAATCCTATATTTAAATTTGATTCGAACAATTAGCATATTTAACCGGTAATATAACATTTAATTTTCAATTTTAGTACGTAAATAAAATTGATCTACCAATAATCACTAATATAAATACTTTTTGGCTAATTATTTGAGTCAAATTTAATAATAAAATAATATTAAATTTATTTAAAAAAGACTACATTAAAATTTGATCCAAATATTAAGAATTAAAATAATAGTTTAATTTATCCAGAATAAGAATAATCAAAGTATTACACAAGCAGTTACCATGCATCTTTATGAAATAACATAATTATTCAAATCATGTGCATAATAATTCATCTAAAAATAATTAATTTGGATTAGTTGAGTGATCAGCTCAATCGTCTACTAGTACTTAAGCAAGTGTTGGGATTCAGGAGATAATTGATGGATAGAATTATATAAAATGCAAATTAAAAAGTAGAGTTGAGACTCAACTCGTATCCTATTTTATCCGCTGTAGATCGAACGGCCAACTCTACTTGACTGGATTGAGTATCTGCGCGCAAGATGTGGCATCCTGTCTATAGCGCAAAAGTTGATACTCCTTTTATCAATTTAAATTTTTAAGTTAAGTAATTTTATCACAAAAGGACAGCTTAAAGCTGCTCAAGAGGCTGTCTTGAA
>NC_029779.3:46853566-46854996 GCF_000817695.3 Arachis duranensis
AACTCTCTTTTAAAAAATTTAAACTCTTCAACTCGGTTTCTTCCACTTTCTTAAATCCCTTACCAGCTTCCCTACTCTTTAGCTTGTTACTACTCCCACAATCTTAATTTTTTATTTTTTGGATCTATTGAGCTTAGGCGTAGAATTATTAGAAATTAATGCATTGTAGATTATATTCATAAATTAAAATTGACGGTTATAGAAATATTGAAAAGTAAACTATATGAGTATGAGTTTTGGAATATAAGCTTCTTGTTGTTTAAATTTCATAAAATCATTACAAATAATAGTGACAATATATAGATTATTGTAATTCAATGGCAGGTTGGATTAATAAAAATTATTTTCTATAAAGAAAACAAAATTGTGTAACTTTACTTAGAATTACCACATGATAATAGTATAATACCATTGAATTTGAACTCCAACTCATATTTATTTTATTGTAACTCATCATTTAGTAAATGATGTATAAAATACATAATATATTGATACAGTAATTGATCAGCTTCTTAATTGTGATGAAACTCAAGAGCACAAAAATAATAACTCATCCAAATGTGGCCAATTTAGGTTTTGGAGCATTAACCAAGCAGAGATCAAGGTAGGCATCAATAGAAGTGTATTTGTATTCAGGATACAACTTTGAAGCCTCAAGGTCATTTTTGGAAATTTCATAGCTCATTTGGTCTCCTTTAATGAATATATTGTGTAGAACTGCTGGCGGTACATTATCTGGAAATGGTAGTGCTGCATGCAAATAAATTAATTTATTAAGAATTATATATGAGAGGAAAAATAAATTGCGCTTTGAACTACACAAATTAAATTAGTAAGCATGCTAATTTAATTTATAAAAAATTAGTAACACTATTCAAAAGAACTTATTGTAACATTATTTTATTTAAAAAATAAATAAATAAAATAAGGTAATTTGTTTTTAAGATTTTATTTGTATAAATTATATACATATATAATAAATAATAAGATAATTTATTTAAATTTTTTTTGTAATAAAAACCATTATATTGTTGGTTTTATCTTTATATATTGTATCTTCTATTGAAAATATATATATGAAAATTGGAACGATTTTTTTTTTATTATCTTACTTTCAGTGAGCTTGATAATTTCTTCCTCTGGAACATGAACTCTTTTGAAAGTTTGATCAGTCTTCTTTTCCCACAAAGATAATAATTCCAACTGAGTAATTATATTTCCTTCGGGTCTATATATAATTACTCGATTTTCAGCTCTTGGATCTGTTGCTACTTTGAGAGTGTAAGCAGCCACATCTTTTTCATAATTTAATACAACTGCATGCAAATTAATTAATACAATAAGCTATTATTAAATCCGATTTCATGAAAAATTAAACATATAATAATATTTATTAAATTTTATTTGATAAATATTTTTATTATTACCCT
>NC_029779.3:46855021-46965373 GCF_000817695.3 Arachis duranensis
TCCTCAATTGCCCTTCTTATCTTCCTCTTGTTCTCAAGAATTGCCTCAAATGGTGGAAGCCCACTCACTCTATCAACTTCATTTCCAAATTCTGATGGAATGAATCTCTGCCACACATATATATATAAATGTTATTATTAGGTACATTCTAATAATACATACTTAATTACAATATTTTTAAAATAATTAAAATTGAGTTAAATTATAAAATTTTATCTAATATATGTTTTGCTATGTGAACTCTTTGTAATACGATAAATTCTATGGTGTTTATAATTTGATATTTAACTTTTAGTTAGTTTATTTTTATGATAAATTTTAAATATTTAATAATTATTTATTTTTATATTTATAAAATTAAATATTAATTTTTAATAAATTAGAGAAACACTTTTAAACACTATAACAACTACTATCTTTAATGGATAACACTTAAAAGGCTAAAACCTAATGAACACCTATGCATATAGAGGAGATAATGACCAAAAATAGCAATGATTAAGAATATATGAGAGAAAAAGAAATTAAAAAAATAAACTCTAATAATGTGGGGTGGAGTCCACACCAAAAATAGTGGACATCATCATAAACAGTTTAAATATATATCATCATTTCTTGTTGAGTGTATTTAGAGAAGAGAGAGAGTCACCTTAATATTATTGGCTTGTTTGATAGCTCTAATTATCTTGAGCTGCTCTAAATGTTGTGGAACGGCCAAAGTGGAAATGACAATATCAACCTCTTTTAGAGCCGACACAAGCTTCTTATGATCATCAAGCTCACCCTATTATTATTATTAATTATTTCACCATTCAATTCATTATTACCATACAATAATAAAATGAGGTGACTTAATCAACAAACAATAGAGTAAATATTCTGCCTGATTTCTGTTCATACTTCTTAAAAAAATTGCTCGGTTCTCAACATAAAATGCGTGATAAAGTGCATGTAAATTATTTGTATTCCTTTTAAAACTAAAATAAGCGAATAATTATAAGTACAAGATATTACTACTAAAAAAATCACTTTTAATAATAATAATAAAAATAACTACTAATATATTTACTGATAAATAAATATTATTCGTCTTATCCTTGTTGCTAAAAGATTCTAGTGTCAATTATATAATTACTAATAATTTTTTTTAATAACTACAAAAGGTATATATATAATTGTCATTATTGTATATATAATAATAACAAATATATAATTATCGTAAAAATATAAGTTAAATAGACATATAATAATTATATATTATGTTATTGTTATTAAAAATTTATCACTAAAAATAATTTTTATTGTAGTGTATAATTATTAACATATGCATATAATTCAACTAAAAAAATAAACCAATATTGAAGACCATATAGAGTGTAAATAATCAATTAATATTTAGCGTATTTACGTAATAGCAAAAACACATTAAAATGTCAACGAATTATAATTTAAATAATAATATGGTATAGTCTCTTCTCCTTATTTAAAAGTCTTGAATTCGAATCTCACTCTTAATTTTAGAAAAAAAAAAAAAAACCACTAGGACCAGTGTCTTTGAAAGATCATGTATGCCAATTAAAAGAGTACGTAAGTAAATTTTGTGAAGGAAAATTTTCTCACTATCAATAATAGTGACACTTTATACCGTCGCTAATTGGTCGACGCTCAAAAAGGAAGTAATAACAAAGAAGAGGATGCTCTTAGAAAACCAAAAAATATTATATGTATCTAAGATTATATACATTAAATTATTAATTACTTGGAATATGGTGACACCCAAGGATTGAAGATCCTTGAGGACTTGAAGCTTGGAAGAATCGTTTGGTTTGGAAGGACGAACATAAACATAAGTTGGATGACCCATGGAAAGGCTTGCCTTCACTATGAATTTACCAAGATACCCATTTGCAGCAAAGATGAGGATCTTGTTCTTTTTCTTCTCATTATCATCATAATTAATAAGAACCATGGCTCCTCTTTAATTATACCTTCTTGATTTGATTTCACCAATAATAATACTATTGCTGCTTAAGGTATCTGAAAATCTCTCTGATTATAGATAGATGATTCTCATGGAAAGAACGAAGTCCTATTTATAGAAAATGAGGTATATGCATGGTGGTCAACAAATGGTGTGAAATATATTATATTATATGATTTTGGAGGAGACAATAACTTTTTTTTTTGTTTGCACTAAGGTATTTATCAGGTCGAAAGTTCAATGACTAATCTTTTGGATATTATAGAGATATAAAGTGGGTGACTCTCCCAAGCAAACAAATTCCATTATCATCCTTCAGTGAGTATCAAACAAGAAAAAAAACAGTTTAAGGTCACAGCCCCTCATCTATCAGTGCCAACTTGTGTTGGTGAGAAGACAATAACTAAATTGTCAAATTTTATTTTATTTTTTAGTTTACTTAATGAGCTTTTATATATAATAAGTATAATTATTATATTAGTTATTTTATATTATATTATTTAATTCATACACCATGATCTCGATATTGGTTAAAATAATAAAAAAAATACGTCAAGATTATATATCAATTTGAGTTTTAATGAAAATAAATGATTTTGTTTTACTTGAACTTTTATGATTTAAAAAGAGTTAATAGTCAAATATAAAAGGATTTCTAGGGTTTAATTGGTCCTTAATATACTAATATATATTACTTTGCAACATTTGTCCATTCACTCCATTGGATAGCTATTATTTGATCTTGAAAAAGATTCCGTAAATTTTAGTTGAAAAAGATGAAAGAATGACGCATTAAGATTAAATATTTTTCAAAAACATATAAAATATTTACTTCTTTCTTTATTTAGAAATATAACAGCAATAGATATTTTCTTTGTTGCCAAATGGGCATATATACACCACTCGTCATCAAAGTACTTCTCTATTATCATGCATGTGTTCCTCATGTTTGAGCATCAATTATTGAATTTGAATTTGAATAATAATAACACTAATAATAATAATAATAATAATAAAGGTGTTCCATAATGCAGATTTCACCCGGATGCGATAATTAGGAGTTGTTTTAATAGCAATGTTGATCATTATTATTTAAACCTGAAAACTATGATGGCAGATTTGAGAAAATAAATTGAATAGAAGTTTGAATTAACTAACAGGATGACATTATTCTATATTTTCAGTTAATTAAATTAAAAATTTTAAATAATCATCTAAATAAGAAAACTGACTAAAGTGTGACGTCACAAAACAATATCGTATATCATCGTATATATTCACACTAAGTTATTAGAACTAGGGATGGTAAAACGGGCCGAAATCATCGGGTCGATCCGCTGAATCCGTTAAAAAAGACGGGTTGGATTAGAATTTGGAGGTTGTCAAATTTAAAAAAATCGCTAAATCTGCAGGTTTTGCCGGGGCGGGGCGGGCCGAAGATTTTATTTTATTTTTATTAAATAAAAGAGTAATTACTATCATAAAATTAATAATTATAGAATTTTTAAACATTTTTTTTTCATTTTTTGTTTTCATTCTTCTTTTAGTTATTAACTTTATTTATTTTATTTTACAATTTCGTATATATGTTCAAATTATGTGAAAAAGTCAAAGCGGGCTAGCCAACCAACCCGCCAATCCGCCATAAAGAAAGGCGGGCTAACATTTTAAACCCATTTTAGTTGGTGGGGTGGGACAGTCCGCCTCATTTTTGGGACGAGACGGGTTGGAACGAGTCGACCCGCTTTGCCACCTCTTAGAACAAAGGATGAGATGGTCCAGCCAGCTATATCTGAAGTTATTGTTACGTTGCCAAAATTAATGAAGAAAGTGGAGTTATTGTTATGGTCACTACTAGAAATAGGATTTTTTCATATGGATTTTGAGAAGAAATTAAAATAAATTTCGAATAAATTAGAGACAATTTTTTAAAAAAAATAAAATTAGGATGAATTTTTTTGTCCTAAAAAGCTTTGTTGCTAATTTATATTTTTTTTGACGATTTTGTGACAGATTTTGAATAGGTAATCTGTTATATTTCTAACTATTATGATGTATTTTAGACGAATTTTAGACAGATTAGTCAACATAAAAAAATATATTTCAGACAAATTTCAAACGTAAAAAGATTTTATTTTAGATAAATTTCAAACAAAAAATATACTTCATTTCAGACAAATTTCTAATGAATTTAGTCAAATATAACAGATTTTGTTGAAAAAATTTTAGACAAATCAAATATTTTTTTTAATTAAATTTCAGACAAATTTAATTTAAAATAATTTATGTATTTAAAACAAATCTCATACAAAACAAAAAAATATTTTTGCACAGATTTTCTACAAATTTAATATAATATTTCAAATAATTTTCATACAAAATAATTTGCTATTTAATATATAAATATTTTAGAAAATAAATTGTATTCGATCTCCTTTCTATATTAGACTATCATAATCATTTTTCTCATATTACATCATTGAAATTATAAACACATAATAAAGTTATGAAAAAGTCAATTACCATAAAAGAGTTAAAAAAATATTTATTATTAAAATACTTGTCCATAAATGTAATCAAACTAAAATTAAAAAAAATAATTAAACTAAACAAAAAAGCCTTTAAAAAGATCAAATTTTATGAATAAAATCAAATGTACTCGTTAATTTATCTAAAAATTTCTTAATCTAAATCAGAAAAACATATATTTCAGATATCAATCACTCATATTATCATCCTCTTCATGGTATTAAAAATTAGTATTCAAAATTTAATATTAAATATAATAAAAATAAAAGAATAAAAAAATCTCATAAATATGATTAAATCTAATAAAAACATAAAAAGATAAACTAAAAAAATAATGTTCTTCGAAATAACAAAAAAACATGAGTATATATATGTTCTATCGAATTTTGTTTGGTTTTACTTTTATTTTATTCTATATTTTTGTGTGAATTAAAAAAAATATTACTAATATATGAATAATGTTAAAACATATTAAACTAATTTTGTAAAGGAAAAAATTTAGTTACTATAAAAGAGGTTTTGTTTTTTTGAAATAAAACAAGAAAATTATTATTTTCCAAATTATTAAACTAATTTTTTAAATACGATTTTTTTCAGAACAAGTTGCTACACCTCCGACCAACTCTATATTTTTTTTTATAAAGTTCGCCTAAATCCGGCGAACTCCCTTCAAATTATAAAAAAAATGGCTAACTCAAATTTTTAAGTTTTACAATGAATAATGACAACCATTATCATCGTCTCCAAAGTACATAGGAATACACAAGAGTATACAGAAATAAGTTATATTTTTATTGGAAAAATAATAATTTTTTTCATAAAAATTTCACCAACTTACAATGAATAAAGAGATGATTTTCGTTTTTTTCATGTGGTTCACACCGCCCATAAATAGTCTCGCACTCTCTTATAATATTCAACCTTGCTAACCTTTTTGTGTGTTCAGCCTTCTCAAAATCACAAACCAAGCCATCATTTTCACCTTTGAGGGAACAACTCCTCTCCATATATTATCAAAGAAGTGTTTAAATTTGAAAAAACCAAAAATTTTTCCCCTCTGTAACATTTATCATTGACTTGATAGTGAAGCTTCCATATGTTGTGAACATTCACATCGCTTTATCTTCTGTATCTACATTTAAGAAAATATTTTGTAAACAAGAATGTAATTTCCCACAATGTTTATGCTCTCACTCAAAAAAATTCCTCCTCTACCGAAGGCTCCAATTCCATAAGAGACCATTCCAAAAATTACAATTTGCAATCACATCATTCTTGTTACTCGATATGACGAAGAGTCTCAAAAATTTATCCGCAATAGTTTTCATAGGGACATTTTGCTTTATCCTATTAATTATGTCTTTTTATGGTCCAACAGAGTTTTTTGGGACCTTAAAGTTATGAAGAGATTATTTAGCTTCATATCATTGCAAGAAACCACGATCCGCTTCTGTAAGGGTTTATCTTCCGCCACATATCTCCACTACCATTTGAAAAGTAACGCTGCATTTTTTATAGCAATGTCCTCCACTCCTAAACCTCCACGTTCTTTTAATTTTTGAATCTGACTCCAACTGATTGTTGGTATCTTCTTCTTACCATCCTTCTCATTCCAAAAGAATGTTGATTGGAGTGTAATTATTTTTTTTTCACTGCTTTGGGCATCTTAAAGAGGCTCAAATAGTATATTGGGAGATTATTTAAGACCGCTTTAATCATTGTCAGCCTTCCAGCTCTAGATAGAAGCCTTGCCTTCCATTTGAATAATTTCTTTTCTATATTTTTCAGCACCAATTTTCAAGTTGCTAACTTCTTTGGATTAACACCCAGAGAGATGCCCAAGTAAATTACAGGTAATTTGTCCACGGAACACCTCATTTCGTCCGCAAAGAGTTTTACTTTCGATACCACCATATTTACCGGGATCAAAGTAGATTTATGATAGTTTATTTGCAAACCCAATATCATACCAAAGCAATCAAGAATTCTCCTATAGTTCTCTAAAGTATCACGATCAGGATGACAAAACAACACTATATCATCAACGAATTGGAGATGGAACAAGATAAATTTTTCTTTCCCAATTTCCAAGTCATTAATGAACTCTTTTTCCCTTGTCAAGCACAACATTCTATTCAACGTTTCAGCTACTAAAACGAAAAGGAAGGGTAAGATAGGGTCATCTTAGTGCATTCTTCTCCTCATTTGGAATGGCTCAATTGAGCTTTCATTGACAAGTATTGACATTGTTGCTGTTTTGAATACTTTTTGTATCCATCTCCTCCAAATGGCACCAAATCCTATGCGTTCAAGAACATGATCAATAAAGCTCAATCTAACAATGTTATACGCTTTTCTAAAATCTAACTTCACAATGATCTCCTTTGTTTTCTTCCTTTTCAGCCATGCACCTGTTTCGCACGCAATAAGAACTCCATCAAAGATTTGTCTATTTTTGTATAAAAGCTGTTTGAACTTCACCCACTAAACTTTCTAACACCGCCTTCATCCTTTTTATCAGAATTTTTGAAATGGTTTTATATATGCCTCCAATCATACTAATAGATCGAAACTCTTTTATCTCGCTCGGACGTCCACTTTTACTGCTAAGTGATCCAAATTATGTTTAGCGATCTTGGTAAGAAGCTTGATCTAAAGAAACCCATCACTGATTCACTAAACTCTCCTCTAATAATTTTCCAAGTTTTCTTAATAAAGTACATATTGAAACCATTAGGACCAGGTGACTTTGTAGAGTCACAACTCCAGACCGCTTCTTTGATTTCTTCCATTGTGGGTTATTTTTCAATCCCATCCGTCTGCTTACTAGATATTCTACTCATCAACCCCTCCTTGATATTTATCTCTGGCATAACCTCTTGGTGGTATAAGTTTATAAAGAACCTTCAAGCTTCTTGTTTGATTCTTCTATGATCCCTTATCCTTCGATCACCCCATCTTAGCTCCGCAACATGTTTTCTTCAATTTCTAATTATTGCCATAATGTGAAAATATCTTGAATTTTTATCCACCTCTTTAATATATTTCTCCCTTGACATTTGCTTCCAATATTCCCCTTTTCTCTTATACCATAACTCTAGTTGACCCGTCAATGCCTTCCTTCTACTCAGATTGATCTGTACCTCTTCCCGTCTCTCTAACTTGATCTCCACTTTGACTATTTTTTTTTCAAATTTGTTTATCCTTGCATTGATGTTCTCAAAAACCTCCTTATTTCATCTTGAGATGTGCTTCTTCAACAATTTCATCTTGTCCTGAGTTGGAATATTACTATTGCTAATTAATAAATTTTTAGATTTTATTATATCCTGGAAAAGTATTATTAGCAACCCTACATCAATTAAGTGTGGGGACAAATATCTCTCTAAAGAAAGTGAACTAATCATGCCTTGAAATCATCTTCATATATACAACAATTTTAGAGAGATATTTGAAGATGGCTCGAGATCAAAACACCACGTTCAAAGTCATGAATCATGAGTTTGTCAAATTGGATCACTTTGATGGAACAAATTTCAACCGTTGAAAAGAAAAGATAATGTTTCTTCTTTCAGTTCTCAATCTTATATATGTGATTGACTCAAAGACTACACTAATTGTCGATGCCACTGAAAATGCCACACCGGAAGAGAAGAAAAAGATTACTCAATTAAAGAAGAAATGGGATGAAAATACTTTTGTATGTCGAAGTCATATTCTCAACACTTTATCCGACCGACTCTATGATCTCTACATGTCAATTCAATCATCATTGAAGATTTGGAAGTCTTTGGAAAAAAAGTACAACATTGAACGATAAAGAATAGATAAGTTTATTATGATGAAATATTTCAAATTTATTATGAAGGATACCATGCCTATTATATTAAGGATCAAATTCATGAATTAAAAATTCTTGTAAGTAGACTTTGTGATCTACAAGTGGTGATCCCTGAATCATTACAAGTTAGAATAATTATTTTAATTTTTTTTTTATCTTGGAATGGTTCTAGGAAGAAACTTTTACATCTTGGTAAGGACTTCACAATTGAGAAATTACTAAGGCATATACGTATAGAGGAAGAAACTCGAAAATATGATGTTGTGTATCTCTCTCAAAGTTCTAAAGTGAATCATATTGGTGAAGACAAACCAATAAAAAAAAGTTATCAAAAGATTCAAAGCAAGACAAGAAGAGACAAAGAGAGTGTTATCATTGTCACAAGAAAGGACATTACATTAAAGAATGTAGACATCTAAAAAAAGAAGCATCAAAAATCAACTTACTGTAAGAGAAAGATCTAATTGCTATGGTTGTAGAAAAAGTACAAAATCTGCATATTGGCACGGTTACAGAACCCAATATGGCAACAAAAGAAAAAATCGTACATTAGTAAATATGGTTAATTCAATGTTACTAAATATAAAATTACTTTACAATTTGTGAGATGAAGCATTATTGACATTATGTCATATCCATAATAGAATACCATCAAGACATAGAAATATTTTTCCTTAAGAAATTTAGAAAAGAAGAAAACCTAATTTAAATTATTTGAAAGTGTGTGGGTGTTTAGCCTTTTATCGAGTTTCTGATAAAAAAAAGAACCAAATTGGGGCCAAGAGCCATAAAAGTCATTTTTTATAGGATATGTTCAAAATTCTAAAGCATATAGAATATTAGACTTAGTGTATAATGTAGTTGTTGAATCAAGAAATGTAGAATTTATTGAAAATAAATTTATCAATGATTCAACTTCTAGTTTAGAATATCCCCAAATGAAATTAATGTTTCACAAGAAATAAATAATCAAAATAATAAACGTCTAAGTGACAGAATTAATTGAACCAAGGAAGAGTTTCAGAATGAGAAAAAAAATGACTTGGGTCCAGATTTTATTTCTTCTCAAACTATCACCTTTTTGGTAGAAGAAACTAGGAATTATGTGACAAATAAAATTTCTATTGTGATGAATATAGAGGGTGATTCTCAAATATTCAAAGAGGCTATGACTTCAAGAGATTTTGCTTTTTGGAAAGAAGCAACAAACGATGAAATGGACTCAATATTATCAAACAATACTTGGGTCTTGGTTGATTTACCTCCAAGATCAAAGCCTATAGGATGTAAGTGGATATTTAGAAGAAAGTATAACACTGATGGTTCATTACAAATCTTTAAAGTAAGGTTAGTGGCCAAAGGGTTTAGCCAACAAGAAGGTCTAGAATATTTTGATATCTATGCATCTGTGGCATGAATGACTTCTATTAAGACTCTTGTAACATTAGCATCCATTCAAAAGCTTCATATACATTAAATGGATGTTAAAATAACTTTTCTAAATAGAGATCTTAATAAAAAAATTTATATGGAGCAATCGGAAGGCTATGTGCTATCCGAAAATGAAAAGAAAATTTATAAATTAGTTAAATCTTTGTATGGCCTAAAACAAGCGCCTAAACAATGGTATGAAAAGTTTGATTTAGTGTATTATCAAATGGCTTCTTACTTAATAGTACGGATAAATATATTTACTCAAAATTTACTAAAGATTATGGAATAATCATTTGTCTATATATTGATGATATGTTGATCATCGGAACAAATTTAGAAGGAATTTGTGTAGCGAAGGAGTATCTAACTTCAAAATTCAAGATGAGGGATTTAAATAAAGTTGACACAATATTAGGCATAAAGGTGCATAAAAATGAAGTTGGTTTTACTTTAAATCAATCTCATTATATCAAAAAAGGTATTGAAAAAATTTAATCATCTCAGAGTTAAAGAATCCAATACACCTTATGATTTTAATTTTAAATTAGAAGAAAACATGAGAAGACCTATAGCAGAATTAGAATATGCTAGTGTTATAGGAAGTCTATTGTACTAGGCCTGATATAGCATTTACTATCTGTAAATTATCAAAGTTTACAGGAAAAACCTAGCAATCAACATTGGAAAGTTATAACAAGAGTTCTTGGTTATCTCAAAAAAACCATAAATTTGGAATTACATTATAGTGACTATTCCACAGTTTTAAAAGGTTATTCTGATGCAAGTTGGATTACAAATTTTAGTGATAACAAATCTATTTTAGGATAGATTTTTAGCCTAGATGGTGGAGCTATAAGTTATGCCTCAAAGAAACAAACATGTATTACACATTCTATTATGGAGGCTGAGTTGTAGCTTTATCAGCCGCAGATAAAGAAGCAAAATGGTTAAGAAATTTGTTATATGATATAAAGTTGTGGCCATAGTTGACGATAGCCGTTTTAATCTTCTGTGATAGTGAATCAATCATGTCTCGAGCATATAATAAGATTTATAATAGAAAGTCTAGACATATAAGTTTGAGACATGAGTTTGTGAGGTAAAAAAAAATATAATAGATGATGGTATAATTACCATCACTTATGTAAGATCTCAAAAAAATCTAACAGACCCTTTGACTAAAGATTTGTTATGAGATAAAATCAAAGAGACTACTGCTAAAATGGGATTAAAATTTATTATTATTAAATGATGGAAACCCAACGTTATTCTAGTAGACCACTAGTTTCAAGGTTTAATGAGTAATAACAAGTTATTTAACAATTGGAGCACCAAGGTATAGGATTTAGTGTTATTTACAATAAATTAGTATGGTGAATTAAAACTCTTAATGGAATGATGATATTATTTATCAAAAGATTTCACCTATATTTATAGGAGTGGTGCCGTTCTAATCGAGAATTTTAGAAGTTTTATTCTTGTAAATATTCATGAAACTAGGATGAGTACAAGGCTATATAAATGTTTACAATTATAGATTCTTGAACTTAAAGGGTATAAGTAATGTGTGTGATTTTTGACACTAGCATATGGAGTATAAGTTTGATCGATTAGACATCTATTACTTCTTTAGAACATTAAAATTATCACTAAAGAGTATTAATTTTAGTGACACATTATTTTTGTATATACTTGTATGATATTTAAAATTTTGTAAATAGTGGGAGATTAAAAGATATTTATGAATTTGATTAATTAATATTTATTAATATTATTAATATTATTATTAATATTAATAAACGATTATCAACCGTTCTGTGAGAATACAAGAAGGCTAAGAGCAAATTTAGGGAGTAAAATAAGATTTTCAGGGAGTTTTTATAGGAAAAAACTTGTAGGAAGTTTTCATAGGAGGTTTTATTTTTGTTCATTGAAATTATAGCATAGATGATACTATATATATTTATGTAGCATTGTAATTAAAACATCATCAAAAAATAAGAAAAGAAAATTAATTCACTTCATATTATATAGAGTAATCACATCATATTTTTTCATATTGGCTTTGTTATAATTAGTGCATTATTGACATTGTGGATAGTGTTTAATTTCATATTACTTTGTATCTATTAGAAGTTCAAATTCTACTATAGACTCAACAATTGGTATCAAGAGCCAATATTATATTATTCATTATTTGAGTAGTAAAATTCAAGTTTGAATTCAATGGCTTCTACTAGTGAAAATTTTAAAGTAGGCAAATATAAAATCGAGAAGTTTAATGGAAAAAATAATTTTTTCTATTGGAGGATGCAGATGAAAAATTTTCTTATATCACAGAAATTGCGCAAGACACTGGTGGAAAAAGAAAAAAAGCCAAAGGATATGAAGGATGAGGATTGGGAAGAATTAGATCTTAAAGCGCGGGCTGCGATAATCTTATGTCTTGAGAGGAATGTTGCTTTCTTGGTGAATGAAGAAGCAACTGCAGCAGGCGTCTGGTTAAAGTTAAAGAGTAATTTCATGACAAATACTCTAACTAACAGGATCTACTTAAAATCCAAATTGTATACATGCAAGATGGAGGAAGGCACCTCAATCCAAGAATATATCAATAAGTTTGATAGGATTATATCAAACTTAAAGGATATAGATGTGAAGATTGATGATGAGGATCAGGCACTCATATTATTACTTTCATTACCGAAGTTCTATGAAAATCTGTTGCATACTTTGATGCTGGTGGGTGACACTCTGACTATGGATGAGACGAGAGCACCACTTTTAGCGGATGATCTACGTAAAGTTGCTACGAGTATAATGTCGTCTTCAAATGGAAGAGAATATAATGATCAAACACAAAGATTGTTTGCAGCTAGAGGGAGGAGTAATGAAAGAGGAAAAGGTAAGTATGGAAAGTCTAGGCTAAAATCTAGACGTCACGCAGAGAGAACACGCTTTAAATGTGGTGAGCTTGGACATTTTAAAGCAAATTGTCCCAATAAGAAGATAAATTCCAAGAAATAGAATAATGACAACTCAAAAGAAAAATAAGAAGCAAGTTACGTCTCAAATGATGATGAAGATTGTTACTGTGTAATAGATGATTCTTATGAGATATCCGGTAAGTGGATGCTTGATTTTAGAGCTTTTTACCGTATGTATCCAAATATAAAGTGGTTTAATACCTATCAAAGCACTAATGGCAGCACAATTTTGATGAGCAACAATCATCCTTGGAAAACTATAGAGGTAGATACTATAAGAATCAAGATGCATGATAGAATTGTAAGAACTTTAAAAGATGTGAAATATATTTCTGATTTGCAAAAAAATCTTATCTCTATAGGTTTGTTGGAGAAAAATAATTGCAAAATTATTGCTAAAAATAGGATTTTAAAAGTTGTTTGTGGTCGTTGGTAATGATGAAAAGGGTTCGTTATGGTAATCTTTATCCTGATGTTGATTTTTATCTCAATAATAAATTTAAAAATATATTTAAAATAAATTTAAGGTATTCAATTATTCATACATCTCATCTACTAAAATACTCGACAATACTTGTTTTCAATACAATACATAGATCGAATACATAAACACCTACAGGTTTCTAAATAATAATAAAAAGGAATAATGTTATACACCTATGTTTAATACCTAAATTTGACACCACACAAAGTTCTCAAGTATTCTTTCTTTCTTTCTTTCTTCTTGTGATTGTGATTCTAACTTCTTTTAATTGAAATTTCTACCTTATTATTTCTTTTTAAGAAAAGAAAAGGTGAAATAAAAGGAGGATATATAAAAATAGGTGTTTAGATTACGTTTGTTTACATATATATGATATTGAGATAGAGACACATAAATATAAAATCGTATTTGACAGAAGAGATATGGACAGAGATAATGTGTCCAAAGATAATGAATTAGTATATTTTATGTCCATCCTGACAGAAAGAATATAGAGACGCTAACAAGGAAAACAAATTATTTTTTATTTTATTTTTATTATTCTTGTTAATTTTTCATAATTATATTTTTTATTATTATATTTTTCGTCTCAAATTTTTTGAATGAAAAAAAATGAGAATAAATTAGATTTTTATTATTTGTTCTAGTTTATCACCAAACAAAATACAAGAATATAAATTTTATATCTCTATCATTTATGTCTTATTTTTAGTGTCTTGTTTTGTCCGGTTCTCATAAACAGTCGCAACCTTAGTGTGTGTGTATATATATATATATAGCAATGCGAGCATTCACTAACCTTCTCTGTCTAACCCCATGATGTTAGCAAGACAAGTTGGTAGAAATTTGGTGGTGGGGTCGAAAGTCGAAACAAAATGCAACATATTGGCCACTAATCTATTTGATATTTTGATGCTACACACAGCTTATCTGATATGCAAATTGTGATCTAACATAACTAAAATAAAAATAAAAATAAAGATCTAAAACTCACATAAGTTTCCAGAGCTTAGCATTTAGATTAACTTAAATTTATAAATCTCAATTCGTAAAGTAATAAGAATTTATTCATAATGTCGCCAATTTAGATCTAGAAAACAAAACTTGTAAATTGTAACCATTGAAAATGTTTACTAGTTATTTAAGAGTTGATAACATTGATTGTGATGCAACTCAAATTTAAATATAAGAGCATTATTAAACATTATATGAAGTTCATTATTGGATCTAAAGTCAGCAACATTATTTAAAAAGTCAAGTTTACATTGTAGATTATTTTCCTTCATTTTCGTTCTCCTTAAGCTCTCCGTTAGAAATTAATATAATTTATGTACTCAAGGATAATAATCACACCATAATATCGTTCTTCTAATTAAACTTACTAGCACTTCCCCAAGTATAAAATGATTCTTGCCAATTTCCATCTATATTTCTCTTCTAGTCACTCATTCGAAATTAAGAAGCTATGCTTTACTCACAATGAAATCAATTATAGGAATGAACAGAACCGAAACCCATGAAATTCAAATCAAGAACAAGAAGGATAAATGATGCTAATTAGTAATTACCACATTGGCATGATGAAAGAGATGTTTCGCAATAAATAAAGAAAAGACATGGACAAAATTGATGGATCATAAATGGGGATAACTGAGAACTTTGTATAATGCTAAGTATATACTTTTAACACAAACATTGATTGTGAACAAAGTTGATAAACAATCACATGAAAGCATTTTCTATACTCTTATTAAAACAGAGCACAAAAATTGTTTATCACCATTCCCAAACAGAGACCCTGATCAAAATCATTTGCATTCTTCTTCACATTGTGACAATGGAGGATTCAGCTTGAAGTCAATAGTGCTCAAGGAAATGATTGCGGAAGTTATGCTTCATAGAAAACATGGGACAAAAATTGGAAAAGTTTTTCAACGTCACAAGTTACCAGCCAAAAGGAGAAGAGGAGACCATACACTCATCGCCAAGAGCTGTCTTGATCTCGTCATTAAACAATGCTGGTGTGGCATGAATTTTGAGCATACAAAAAAAGGTTCAGAATCCTGCAACAACTGCTGGTTACAACACTTGAGGCCCAAAGGCAACTGTCCAGATTGCATGTAAGAACAATTGCGGTACGATTCATATGACAAGTATTTGGAGCACATGAGAAGAGGATTAACAACCTGCGGAAATAGTTACTTAAAATACATTAGAATCATAGATTACTTCCTAAGGAAACAAAGCTTCACCAAAAACATGACCAATATTTATATGGCAGGTAAATCAACTAAATACAAAGCAGGCATGTTGACAATGTTTATTTCTCACTAGTTAGTTCTAATGCAAACCACAAGATGGCATCATAAACGATACTGAAACACACTAGTATCTTAATTCGCTAGCACAAATGAATAACACAGAAGTTTTAGCTAAATCTATGAGTATAGAATCAAAAAGCAATGGAAGTGTTGGGAAGCTCTGAGGAGCAGGGCACAAAGGCATGGATAATCTCGAATTGGACTCATAAGTTGTGCCAGAAATATACAGAACTAAGCTTTAATAATGGCTTCACTGCCAAGGCTCCTAATCAATCTCACTTAGACAATAAACTTAAGTGAATGGCTGAAGAAAATTCAAAGTGATCATCCCTCTATCTCCTCAGTTTAGAAAAACAAAGACCATAGCAAATTGCGACACACCGTTCGTTTCACATGTTTCTTATTGTCTAAGCTACCTAATGCAATCTAAGTATCTAACTAGGCAACTAGCTAAGTATTGTTGTATACAAAGAGAGAAGAATTGCAAAGGATGAATCAAACTAGCAAAACCCTTACTCAAAAAGAAAAAATAAACACAATTACATAGCAAATAGCACAACAAAAATGACTAAACAGGACAAGAAAAAACAAGGAACAATGTAAACTTGACCTTCAACTTAGCAACCCCGTCGCTAACCTCCTTCATATCTCCTTTGGTGAAAATCAACGCTACACTTCCCTGATTCAATTCAATCCAATTCAATCTCACAAAGAATCCTCTTCAAAACCCTAACTTTTTAATCTTGAAATTGTTAATTCTTAATTCTTACCCTAAGAAGAGGAGTAAGGTTGAGGAAGGAATTGTTTCCAGCTTGAAGCGTGAAGGAGCGCCTCATCATGGAGTTCTTCCCCATAACGACAATGGAGTCGCCCTTTAAACTCCTCCGTATGCCATTGATTTGGTTGGAACCAACGTTATCGGAGGTAACCACCACCACCTGGCTGTACTCCTTCAAGAGCTTCCACATCTTCGCATCGAATGCTGCCTTCGACACTTTTCCCGCCATCGCCAACTACCGTCACCAGTGTCACTGTGAGTATGTGTGGCTCACGCAGAAGACTGGACTCTAAAACAGAAGAAACAGTGGCGGATTGTGTGGTCGTCGGAGACAGAGTAGAACGGCGAGGTGCCGGAAAATTGTGTAGTGCGGATGCGGTGGTTGGCTCAGAAAGAGTGGAAGGAATAGTGAATGAAGGACTGAAAAGTGATTAATTGGGCCCAGGCCCAAACTCTTTATGGGCCTAATCCGAAGTTCAGAAATGGAGCATTTGATTTATGGGCAACACAAATGTAATGTGAAAAAGTAAAATTTTAATGAAGAACGAAAATTGTTTCTTTTAATAAGGAAAAAAATCTAAAAAGAAAATCATATTTTTTATTCCTTTGATGAAGCAAGTAGTGATGGTAGTGGTGGTGCTCCACTTGATAATGGAGGGGATGGTGGTGTTGATAGTGGTGCATTTGATGGAGGAGCAGGTGGTTCTCCACTTGATGAAGGAAGTGCTGGTGTTGGTGGAGGAAGTTGTGGTATAGGTGGTGCTCCACTTGATGAAGGAAATAGTGGTGGTGGTGTTTCAAGTAATTCATTTAATGGAGAAGAATGTAGTGGTGGCGGTAGAGCCCTACTTGAAATGGGCGGTGGCGGTGGCGGTGGCGGTGGTGGACATGTAATCAAGGGAGATGGAGATTGTGTTGGTAGACATTCAGGTAAAGGAGGTGGTAGTGGATTACTATCTATATTAGTGAAGGATGGTAAAGGCAAGGATGATGGTGGTAAAGGTGGTGGTGGTGGTGGAATTTGAAATGATGTAGTGGGGGTCGACAAGGGAAGATATCGTGGATCTTCTTGTGTAGAAGGAATAAGGAGAGGGGAAGGTGGAGGAATTGTTGGAACTCCATATTTTGAAAAAGGTGGTGGTGGTGGAGGAGGAGGAAGTGGTGGTGTTAATGAGAGGAGTTGTAAGTAGTCTACTAGATAGAGGTGGAGGTGCGGGTGGGGGTGGAGGAGGTACTGGCAGAAGCATTGGATTTGAAGTAAGTTGTGGTTGACTCGAGAGGTGGGTCACTAACTGATGAATGTAGTTTATGAACAGAATGTGACATAGAAAGATCATGCTTTTCCTCCCCTTCATCAAAATTCTTGTGCATAATAATTGTCACCTCCTCATCTTGCAAATCCATATTGTCTGCAATTGAATTCGACTTAATCTCCACTTCATCGACAACAATGTCTTTAATCTCATGAGGATCCAAATCTGTCATCCTTTGAAACTTGTATTTGACATCATCAACAGCAATATCTTTAACTGTGTTAATACAAGATTCTACCTTTCCAACTTCCTGTTGGTGACTCCCATCATCTGAAGTAGAGTCTTGAGAAGTAAGAGGATCTGAACAATCTTCATTCGTAAAGATCTCTTCCACTTCATAGAACTCATCTGGTGAATCACTTTCAGTGTCACTTGTATCTCGGCTTACGTTGGATAGATTATGTACAAGATCATAAACGTCCAAGAAAAGCACCTGATGCAAATATGAGTGGTTTTAAACTCCTACTTCATCAGAAAATGACGATGACAATAAATAAAATTACCTCTGCTCTAAAGTCCTTGGGAAACTGCTCCTTTGAATCCCACGCAACATCAATATCGTCACGACTCAAGATCAATATGTTTGAGTGAACAAATGCAGTATGAAACATTATTCTAAACATAATTTCCTCGTGAACTAAATCTTCACTCAAATGTATGCATTCAAGAACAACATCCCCTTGAACACAACAATAGATATCAATTCCCACGAGCCTACATTCTGCCTGTGGTTAAAATTTCTTAGAAGACATGATATCGAATTAATTCTCATCAATTGAAGAATAACATAATTTTACATAACCTGCGGGTAGTGTCGAATGAGGGAACCTGGAGTTTGGAAAAGAATGTTAGAGCTACTATTGGCAGGTCTTGTAGGGTCTGGACCATAGACACGAACAATAGGCCTGCAACCTTCTCCACCACCAAACAATGGAAGGTCTCTGAGGATCAAACAGTACAAAAGCAAGGGTGTTTCTTGTGGAGGCCACTCATAATCCAAATGTCTTCTGGAAACATACTGGAGATATCTCAACTGAGAAGGTTGGGGATTAAAAGGAAATAAGAGTTCTTTACGTACTAGCTTGTAGACCATTTCAAGAGTATTCAACTCCCTTGTATAATGCGTCCTGTACAAGAGAAGACCTGCTAGCATGAACGCCAAGACAGGCCAACCCCCCCTTTCGCAATGCAATAACACGACGTTTTGCTGCCCCTCCACAGACAACCAGCTTTCACTTGATTGGAGGAAATGGTGCACCATCTCCAGAGGGAGTAATGGACAACCCTCATATTGCTGAGGGTACTCCATAACCGGCATGTCAAATTGTGCCAACATATCTGATATCTGGCTCCGCGTTTCCCATTCTCTGAAATTGCATACCATGATTGAAGCATCTGGAAAGTGATATTGTAGACCTGCTACTATTCCCCCTATATAATCTTTGTACGCTTCTTTTTCCACAACATTCGTCGAGAAGCAACAGTCAAATACTGAAAAAAATACATAACAAAAATAAGCAAGAGTTCTATTTCCATTATGATCAGAATCTTAAAAATCCAAAGACCTTAAGTGCATATCAGATTAACTAATTCAAGCTGGCAAACACCTTCTTTAGTTTACTAAAATTTAATGAAGCAGTTATCTTAGAGCATAAATAAATATAATTGTCTAGGAACAATAGTCTCACAAAGAAAAAATAAATTGAGTTCGATAGCTTGCTGATGTGTGGTGGTCTTAACTCTAAAGCATATCTTCCAGAATTACCACCACCATGGGGAAGAAACAAAGAAAAAAAAAAGAGAGAGAAGGTTCAGTGGTAACATATTATGGCAATAAAGTAGTTGGTAACCAGAAGAAACAAATATCCACATTCAATATTTTATTTCCATTGAAGTCTTTTACCTATATTCCACTCTAAAGAATGCCTTCCAAAATTACCACAAAAGAAAAAAAAAAAAAACCCTTCAATGAAGAAAGAGATGGAAGTATAAAACACCACATAAATAAATGTTAAAAAGCTGGCACATGATGGTTACAGACTTACAGGAACAATACACATTTCATATCAAGATGCAGTGCCTTAAGACTTTTATCAAAATCTACAACTACAAAGCCACTAGGCAAACTCTCATTCCAAACTCTACTATCATACTGCAAGAATCATTCAATGAATAATAATTGATGTATCATCATATGTTCTCTAAAGTAGTAGCTTTCATATATATATATAAACCCTTAATTAGTATCCGATTCCAGATTCTATCTATCACACTCTGAAGAACCCATATCCAGCTGACCCAAACAGAAGAGGGAATGAATGCAACAAAATCCAATGCATTCCATTCTTAGAAGCACATTATAACAATAGCTCTCAACTCAATGGAACATAAGACTCTGCATTGTAATAACTATAACTACCACATTACCATGTACGTATATAAATCTACATACATATGCATTGTTCCAAAATTAAACAAGAATAGGAAATGCATCCTAATAAGAAATTGGAAAAATGTAAGAAGGGGAATGCATGCGTACCAAAGACCCTCTCGGAGATCTCAAGGAGTCCATCCGGCGGCTGCCGGTAGAAGAACCTTTTGAACAGCGACATCCAAACCGATCAAAATTCCAATCCCTTAATCCAAGATCAATACTCTCGCATTCGAAATGAATCGATGATACAAATTAATCAACCCGTACAGAAAGAAAGTGATTATATTAATTATTGCCAACAAATTCTAGAGAAATATAAATATATGTATTTGTAAGTAAAAAATGGGGGTAATGGAAATGGTGAGAGATGATAAATAATAATTAGAATAATAGAGGAGGGAATTGAAGAAGGGTAGTGTTGTAGTGGAAAGGAGAATAATGATGATATGAGTGAGAAGAAGAAGAAGAAGAAGAAATAATTTTCTTATATAGTTATCGTATTACAACAAATAATTACGTTTCTACTTATATCACTTACACATAACACATCCATTCAAATAATCACTTTATTCATTGTGTCACTTTCAAATCACTTCCTTTCCTTACGGAAAACATGCATGTCCATCACTTTATCCATATACTCCTATATCATATATTCATATGTATATTCTAACCCTCGTCAACATTACTAGCTATCGTGGTGATTAATAATTTCTTCCTAATGTAGCTTCCCTTAATATAAATTCAATAGAAATAACACCTCATATTTCTAACCATACTTTTAGCTTTGTACTCTATACTATATAACTTTATTTCACAAAAAAGTTGCACATAGGAAATTAAAACTGCATATATATATAGGTGGGTTCTCTGGTAGCATGATTTTAGGTGGCTAAGTGTGGCTAATGTTTGACTGGCCAATGACATGTTAACATGTGACAAGTGGTGAATCTTATGTATGAGTGCACTAACTGTGTGTCAAAAGGATTTCTTAGTGTTGAGCGCCTAACTTTGTGAGGTTTACTGTAGGGACAGTGGAGTAATTTTGACTTAAAAAAAATGACTATGACATGGGCTGACTAAAGTGTGAGTGGACAAAAACACTAAAATTAAGGTGAAGAGGACAATGTAGAGGGCAAAAAAAAAAGAAAGGTTTTTCTTTTTTATTATTTTAGGATGAGATGGATAAATTTCTTTAATGCTGAAATTAAAAAAACGAAAATAGTTCTTTAAGATTTGAATTGAAAAACCTAAAAAATTCGTGTTAATACAAAATTTTCTTATATTAATTATAAGTAAAATTAGATTCAATTACAAAAAATACTTTAATTTTACAATTTTTATAAAATATATATTTTATTATCTTAATTTAAGAGTAATTAATTTTTTATTATCAACTTTTTTTTTTCAATATTGATTTATAAAAAAATCAACTTTCTTTTTTAAATCCTGCATATGCTGTTGTACAGATTGCACCCAAATAACAAGGAGATACACAGCCGCAGATCGGAGGAGGCTTCGATGTCGTCAACCACCCTCGCCACAGCACTTGGTTGCGGACCTGGAACGGAACAGTAGTGGCTGAATCTGCTACTCTATGTACTGAATGTGCTCAAACCACAATACAATCGTCATCCAAAACCCAAAATCCTCCCCTGAAACAACACGGGAGGCTTACTCATGAAACCAACGGTTAAGAACTCACCCTCAACAATGGTTCAAGTTGACTCCAACATGAACCCCAGGTCATGGTCGCCATCCACGGCAAACCTTTCAAACTCAAGTGTGGAGAGTTTTTTGGTTATTTAGGTTTTTTGGGTAACTTTTTAAAATTTCTAATTGGCCCTTCTTCTTAATCTGATTAACTCTTAGTGATGATGGTCCTAATTAATCATCCAACTTTTTACCTTGAATGATTATCTAAGTTATTGGGGTCAGCAAAGTCAAACAAACCTTTCAGTTTCTACTCACTATAAGCCACATGCCAACATTCTTTTGGTTTGGCCCACTTAGTCACCTTAGCCATAAAAAAAATAAGCCACCAGAGTCTGCACCATATATATATACACACACACACATATATATATATACACACAAAAGAATGTAAACAAATATTTCACAATGCATCTAATATAATAAAAATTCTCATATAATTATTTTTATATAAAATTGATACTTAAGAATCGATAAATAATAATTTAGTTAAATATAATAAATTATCTAATAATTTTTAACTATTAACTTTATAAAAAAATAATTTAGTTCACTAATCTAGTGTCAAAAATTCGAATCCCATCTTATACATATATCATCTTATTGATGGCCTATGATATTTATTATTGCCTATAAATCTTTCTTTCTTTCATGATGAAACTATAAAGAGTATCTATAATCTAATCATGGGTTTATCACCAAATTATATCCCTCTATAATTACAAATAAATAACAAAGAATATGATAGAAGTTGGTAAAGTCACAAAATTACAATTATATTGTGAAATGTTGGGGAAGAATACATAATCGAAGTTCAATAATAAATTAAAATAGACATATTCGACTTCTCAACCCTAAGGTCCTTAATGTATATTTTTTGAGTAAATGGACAAATTAGTCCTTGAAAGTTACTCACTTTTTAAATTGGTCTTCATTGAAAGATTTTTTTTAATCGAATTCGTCCTTTAAAGATTTTAAATTAGTCATGTTAGTCCTTACGTCATTTTATTTGTTGATAGTATCAAAATTTGCTAATGTAACATTTTAAGTGACACTCCAACATACACATAAGAGTCTTAATTGACTATTAACATGATTAGTTTATGAAATTATATCAAATTAACCGTAAATTAAGGGATTTCAATACCTCAAGTTCTCTCCTTAATTAGGTTTTGATTTGATCTAATTTTATAAACTAATCATGTTAATAGTCAATTATGACTCCTAGATGTATGTTGGGGTGTCACTTAATGTGTTACATTAATAATTTTTGACACTATCAACAAATAAAGTGACGGAAGGATTAACATGACTAATTTAAAATCTTTAAAAGACGAATTCGATTAAAAAAATCTTTCGATGACCAATTTAAAAAATGAATAATCTTTTAGAGACTAATTTGACTATTTACTCTATATTTTTTCATTTATATTATAGTATTTACTAATATTATCATTAAAAAAATATTGGCTAACAATAGGTATGAAAAACATAATATTGAAAAGGAAAAAAAAAAGGACCAAAAATACAAAAGCTGAAACACACATTATTATAAAAACATACGTCTATATACTTTGTAGTATGTAGTAATTAAATGGTACAGAGTTTAGGAAGTTATTACCTAATATATGTTTAGCAAACTAAAAAAAAAAAGTTGTGATTAACAATCGAATTCTTTCAATACTTGTATCAAATATTAATAAGAATGAAGAAAAAAGGAATAAGTAATATGATATTATATGAAAATAGGATATAAAGAAGGGCTGTGAAGTAAATGTAGATTTATATGAAAACTATAAAATAATAAAAAGAAATAAGTATAAAAAAATGATGAATTATGTTTTATTATTTAATTTATACATATTAAAAAAAATAACATTAACATTAAAATCATTTAGTATCGTATATAAAAGTAAAGAGCAAGATAATATGAAAAGTATAGAATAATTAAAAAAAATTGATTTAAGAATGAGAAAAAAAATGAAAAGAGAATATGCTAGGTTGTTGTAATGTTATATATAATAATCATAAGAAAGAGTGAGTATAAAAGAGGACGAATTATGTTTATACCTAATAATAAAGAGAAATTATATGAACATAATGAAGACATGTAGCATTCCATATAAAAGTAAAAAATAAGAGAATATGAAAATTATAGAATAACTTAAAAAAAATATCATGAGAGTGAGAAGAAAAATGAAAAAAATTCTAAACTATAATAATAAGACACATAAGAAGTAGAGATAAAATATTTAAAAGTAATTCAATTAGATAAGTAGTAGGTAAATTTTTTAATTTTATTTTTTATGACTCATGATAATACTATATATTTTTAATAATGTTACAACTAAATGATATTAAAAAAATATAAATAATCGAAAGAAAAAAGAAGTAATACTTGGATGATATAATTAATGAATACAATTAAACTAAAAATAGAAAAACTAAAAAGAAATTGTAAAAGACATGATATATAATTGAAATTAACATTCAATTTTCTAATTTTATTTTTCATGACTCACGATAATACCATATATTTTTAACATATTACAACTAAATGATATTAAAAAATATAAATTATTGAAATAAAAAAATAATATATAGATGAGATAACTAATGAATACAATTATACAAAAAATTTAAAAAATAAAAAATTGTAAAGCTATAGTATTTTAGGAATATATTACCTAATACATATGTTTATCAAAGTAAAAAAAAAAATTGTGGCCATTAACCGAAATCTTCAAATACTTGTGCAAAATATTAGTAAGAATAGAGGAAAAAGAATAAGTGACATGATATTATGTGAAAAGTGGAGATAAAAAAGATGTATGAAGTAAATGTTGATTTATATAAAAAACATAAGAAGGAATAAGTATGAAAGAAGATGACGAATTATGTTTTATTACTTAATTTATACTTATTAAAGAAAAATAACATTAATATTAAAACCATATAATATCTTATATAAAAGTAAAAAAAATGAAAAAGAATTCTAAGTTGTAACACTATATAATAATCTTAAGAAAGAGTGAGTATAAAAGAGGATGAATTATATTTATAGCTAATAAAGAGAAATAATATTAACATTGAAGACATATAGTACCTTATATAAAAGTAGAAAGTAGGAGAATATGAAATTATAGAGTAACTTAAAGAAAAATAAATGTCATGAGAGTGAGAAGGAAAATGAAAAAAAAAATCTTAAGCTATAATAATGAGGCACGTGAGAAGTAGAAATAAAATAGTTAAAAATAATTCAATTAGAAACAAAAGAATTAAAAGTAATTTAAGTCAAGTCTTCTTTTTCATAGTTGGTTGAGTCATTATCATTTTTTCTTTACTTTTTTCCTAATAAATACAATTACTTAGTTACTTACTATATATATTTAGCAAAAGTGGTAGGAAAGAAAAAAGAGATGAGATTATGTGAGGAGGGATAAAAAAAGTGTGTAAAGTGAATGTTTGATTTATATAGTAATATAAAAAAGAGTAAATATAAAATGTGAAAATGAATTAGAATTTAACTCAATTTATACCTATTAAAAAGAATTTATTATCATTGAAAGAATATAGTAACCTATATAAAATCAAAGAATAAAAGAATATAAAAAATAATATTTAAAAAATCCTATAAACATTGAAACCATAGAATAATTTATATAAAATTAAAGAATAAGAGAATATGAAAAATAATATTAAACAAATCCTATAATATTAAAAAGGTATTATAAAAAATAGTAATAGATGTTTTTATTCTTTGTAACGTTTGATCACTTTAATGGTTAAAAATAGTAGAATCTTAAAAAGGAATAGTATAATTCTAAAAAATTAAGAATGAATCTAAAACCACTTAAAATTGATGTAAAATCATGTTAGAAACCTAAGAAAATAAAAATGAATATGGAACTACCTTTAACTTTTTTTTAATATATTACTAATAGATAAATAGATATTGATAAGTCACTCACTACTGAATTCGCCACTCTTATAGTAATAGGTTGGTTAACATTCTTATATTTTACAAGAATGTCCATCTTTTAACTTCAACTATGATGATTTAAGTAACGGAGAATATTTACTGAAGTAGAGACTTAGTGATAGTAGTAATAGTAAGAAAAGAATAGCTATGACTACTAGTAATAAATCTGGCAAAAAGACATGAACTTAACTTAAACTTTACTTCTAACATTACAAATTTGAATCTTAGAATAATCAGTAATCACTTCAAAAAAATGCTTTACCTAACTAGTAACTACCATTACATATATAGCAAATATAAGGATCAAACAAATAAATGGTGAGGCAGTCCTTAATGCCAAAGACACCACAGAAGCTTCTCTCAAAAGTAAACCACATCAAGGATTCCCAACAAAGATTTGCACAAATAATGGCAAACATCAACTAGTAAGCTCTAATGAATAGAGAATATGCATGTACAATATAAAAGAATAAAAAACTACATCAATCATATAAACATCTTTCTCCTTTGTCATTTTATTTTCAATAACTTGGAGTCTCTTCATCAGGTAATATCACAGTTAGAAGAGAATATTTCACTTTGAGTGATATTTTACCCTTCTCCACTAGAAGCCTTGCACCAGACACAACCCAGTATCCAGGGGGGTCTTGTGGCCCTCTTGTCATTTCTGTTGTGTCAACAAACTTCAGAAGCTTTGGCATCTGCGTAGGCACTGGAGGGCCGCCAGGATACAATGCAGAGTTAACTATTACATCAGACGGTCGTGGTGGCGCCGGCTTTTGCACGGTTGAGAAATGAGTACTGATCAAAGTAGAGACTATTCCGGATTTCTGATTCAAACCAGGAGATCCTTCCCACTCTGGAGCTTTCACGCGCGTTGCTCCGATAACTCTAGAGAAATGGAGCTTTAGGAACAGAACTTTCTTCAAACCAGTCTCTCTAACTTCTAAATGTGCTCCGGTCACTACCGAATTGTCTTCATAGGATTCGACAGGGGCCGTGCAAACATGCGAGAAACTCTTCCACTGGACCTTCTCATAGTACTTGCGTTCCGCAGAGTGATCGGATACATTCCCATCGAGATCATCTTGAAGTTGGAAGGTCTTTGGCATGGAGGAAAGGTGCTGCAAGTGGATAGCCAAGTGGTTGCTTCTCTTTCCTTCTAAATACAATCTAAGGCCTGTCACAGGCTTCTTGCCAACATCAACCTGCATGATGCAAAATTCAAAGCTTTTCAAACTAACCACATTAATCCAAGAACGCACAAAACCTGAGACTTGCCACCATCTCAATATAATAGAAATAAATTTTATACAAGGGTTTTGCCAATTCCTTTACATAAATATAGGGCCTTTATTCCTGAGATTTTCTCTAGGCAGTTCTACAAGGGGGAAAAAAAACAACAAATAATTTTTTATATATTTAACTATTGTACCGCTGAAGTGCTATGTATATGTAAATTCAGTCAATTTGTAAATAAATGGCCACACCATGGCCTCCAACTTCAGTTTACATTATCTTTAATTCAGAGGTCTTAATTTGAAAATTATAAGAAAATTCCATGATCCTAATTTGACTAATCTTAAAGACATATGGAACAGGTGTTCATCTGGCTCTACTAGCAAATTGACAGGCACGTTATGCCTAGTTTTCAAATGTTTCTAATATTAAAAAACATGCACTTAATCTGAAGCAGCAATTTAAATAAAAGAATCAATTCAAAAACTAATTCCAAATAACTATGCAGCAATAGTAACATGGTAGGAGAGGAGGTGGTTCCACATGCATGTGTTTAAGATGGAACTCTCAAGTAAAGTATGAGTGAATTGGAAACTAAAAATTGTAACCACTATGTTTGGTAAGTGTCTTGGGATAGTAAAACAAACAAGTACTAAAATAGATACAAGCCAGAAAAGTTGTGTTTCTGTGTCTACCGAAAATAGTCGTATTACAGTTTACAAATAGTTATATAGTAGTAAAGAAGATAAACAAGTAATAACCATAGATGACAGACAATAACTCATTGTGAGATAATCCCATGAAGACATCTTCACATGAAGATGTCATTTTGAACCGTTAGGTAATTCAGCCAAACATGTCAAACCATCTAACGGTTCGCAATGCCATCTTCATGGGAGTATCTGCCTAATTCATTTGGATGGAAAAAGTTCCACATTATAGAAGAAGCATTACCATTGCTGTGTTTACATGAAGCTTTGGACCCATGAAACTGAATTGCAAAGATGCAGTAGATCTTGGCTTCCTTTCAGGACCAAGAGCAAGCTCACCAAATACAGGGGCCCATTGCCTTGGAAGTTGGAACTCTAGAAATTGATGCAGTTCTTCAACTTGTGGTTTATCTGCACTCACAAGAAACACACAATGTGGTTAAATTCACTATTATATGTTTTCTATGACCTACCATATGTATGGATTAAAAGGGATGCATATATCAATTTGATTTAACCTCTCCTGAGATTTAAGTTATATGACATCACTACCATGTATTTTATTATTTTATAAAATGTGATGTATAATATCACCTAATCTCAAGACATTATTGAAATGAAATTTTGACTTTTGAGCAAAAATTAAATAAGTAGACGACTAAACATGCCATGCTTACACCGAAGATATAGATTAATGGCATGTGTTAAAAATCCACTTCCATTTATTCCATTAAGTAGAGATGTAATTGGTATGAATGACATTGAGATAACATCAGGCTGAGATAAAACACTTTGACACCATTCCTTATGGGACAAGTTATTTTTCCCACTTCCACCTTTCCTCCTGCACATGAACTTTATATCTTGCACCTAAAATGTTTGAGGAAGAGCCATAAATTAAAAAAGAATGAGAATTATGAGCATAATGCCAAACTATATGCTCTAGTTAGTAAATTAAGTTAATTTATAAGTAGTGAATGTAAAAGTTCTTTAAGTGGCTGATTAAGGAAGAAAATTATCCATGGTAATGATATTAGAATCTGTAATATAGGAAACATAAAAATGTTTGTCATATAACATGAAGACTCTGAACCCAGCAGAAATTCAAAGTTATAAAACAAACTTACCTCTAATTCGGAGTACGAACGAGATCGAATGTTCATGAGAGGTAACTCATTCTCCTTCATAATCAGAAAAAGAACGATGGAGAAGAGAAATTAGACGTGGCTTGATGCAAATTAGAAGAACAATAAACATATTGGAAAACTTCAAACCTTTTCCTTCCCATGAAATCTCACATTATTTGTGCTATAATGTCCAACTCCATCACTGAAAAACTTGTCTGCTATCTCCTTCAATTTTTTCTGTACATCAGCAGGCTGGAGAGTAGACGAGTACTGCTGCTTTGCAAAGATTATATCCGTTCCACCTACTTTCACACCAACTATAACATGGGTTCCATACTTCTCAATGAACCTGAAATTATAATATGAAAGAACATTACTTAAGCTACAAGAAACACAACCATTGGCTGAGATGTTAAGCCCACCGAATCCTATAGGTGATGCTGGCTAAATAAAACCAACAACTATTTATAAGGTTTTGCAAATTGCAACTATGAAAAGCCTAGGATGTGCTAACTTGCTATGCAACAACATAAACTCTAGTTCTTGTTGTATTTAACTTTCAAGATATCTTTAGTTTTTACGGTTTAGAATTTAGGGGTTTGGGATACTTGTTTCGACACATCAACATTGCACCATCTTGAGTACTGCCTATCATATTCTTCGCAGCTTAGATATACTTTTGAGACATAAACATCATCTTGAATGGTTGCATAGATATAAGGCAAGGGGTCCAAGAATCTCCAACAATAGTTACTAGTAAACAAAAGATGCAAACACTAAAAGAATCTCCAAATACGATACTTCCTTTGTTCTCTTTTATTAGCACCGTTACATTTTGGTATATCATCGGATAAACTGTACTTAGATACATTGATTCAACGATATACCAAAAAGTGACACAGATAGATATAAGAGAACAGAAGAAGTATTATTTTGCAGAATCAAGGAAGTACCTCGCCAGTGCAGCCGGATCCCAGGATGAAGGGACTGCGTTTTTTACATAATCTTGAAGAACAACCTGGGTTTTCTCAAGTGCTATATCACATAGTGTGATGTAGACACCATCAAAAGCAAGAGTTTTTGTATTTGCTGCATCTTTCTGCCAAACACCTGTAAACTCAAAAGCATCATTGAAATGGCCGGTCGGAATTTTACCAGAAAGTGACAGATCTTGGTTGAACTGCTCTGACATCTACACATTGAAACAACCCTTCTTCATTAGACAAACAACACTCTATATCTAATAAACAATATTTACACAGAAAAGAAAGCGAGAGCACTTGAATTGTAACCAATCAAGGATGCTACTCCCTCCATTCATTCACCTTTCATCTTGAATCAATCATGGGATTCATAAATAACTTTCATGTTTTTCAATTGGAGAGGGGTTAACATAAATGTAAGACTCGGTACACTTACACCACTCGATAACATTTTAAAATACAACTCTTTGAACTGTTGTATGAACTATCTATTATTGTGCTCATTTGTGGCAAATTTAGAAAACATTAAAAATAGATACCATCAAATACTTTTATCTGCATACCTGTAAAAAGTATCGATTACACCAAACTAGGCAATGTATAAAGTGTATGAACCAATTTCAAATCAATATGCAACTCTATACACATAATCCATAATATGAATATTCAATCCAACGGTGATTTTATTAAAAGCTCCTTCATTAGAAACTTCTCCAATCATATATGGTTTATCAACCATGCTAGGTGTAAACCAAAATTAGCTACTAGTATAAAATACATGTCGAAATACAAAATACATATTGAAAATGAATTAAACAACACATGTATTTATACACAAATACACGATAGCTGATTTTAGTGACTGGTTTTAGTGTACATATAGCATTGTTAATGTTCTATTTTAGCTTAAACAATCATGCCACGTGTACACTAAAAAAGTCACCAAATCAGCCACCGCTATAAAATACATGTAGAAATACGAAATACATGTTGAAAATGAGTGAAAGAACATATGTTTATATATACAAATACATGCTCTGACTGATTTTTTGTGTACATGGAGCATTTTTTTAAATAACTACAAAATGGATAAGTTAGTTCAAATTCCATAAATTTTTAGGATCAAATATAGATATGTGGCAATCTCATATTATCATGGCTCTCCTAATCTAAGATATTTCTATCCAAACTCAAACTTGAAACTATTGAGTATTGATTAAGGGAAAGAAACACATCCATCATTCCAAAAGGGAGAAAACTTCAACCAAGTTAATTGAATAATTTATAATTACCTTAACTCCAAGTAATGAAAGGTGCATGAAGAACAAACAAAAATACAAACCTGCTGAAAAGAGAGAACATCGGAACACAATCTGGTGCGATCACCTTTATCACACTTGATGGATTTCGGAACATTTGGAATTAAAACACGACGAGCAACCTCAACGCTTCGAAGCTCATCGTGTTCATCATTTTCTTCAATGCCTGTTATCAATCTCTGCTTCTTGCAGTGTCTTAGCCTCAAAGAGTTGCAGAGATCGTAACCCATCCCTATTGATTTCACAGCACCTTCTATGGCTTCTCCTGAATCCATACCCTTCCACAAAGCCATGGTTCACTATTTCATTACCAAATCAAACTCTAGCTTCTAGGTTTAGCCAGAACTGAACAACTTTAATGAGTTTATTATTATTATTATTATTATTATTATATAAAAAATAATAATAATAATAAAGTATTATTGTAGAACATGATAGTGTTAGAATTTAGAGTGCTGGTCAAATAAGTCAGGTTTTCATTTCTCTTTCTAAGTTTCAACTTTCAACTCTCGTATGTTTTCTTGCATTGGGGTACATTTTTTTTTTAATTACTTTGTTTGCCGAATATTTTATCGTTTTTGTTGACATATGATTGATGTGTAAGGTAAAATCTACACATATCTTAATCAGAAATTGTAAGAACCAATAGAATTTATTATCTTGATTAATAATTATTTATTAATATTTAAAAATATTAATTAATATTATATTATTAAATTATTAAATTAAAAACTGAATCAATCAGCTAAAAATAATAACAAAAACAATAAATTTTATTATTGTTGAACATTTCTTTATCTTAAATCTTTTGAATCTTATATGCTAATTTTAACATTAACTCTTATTTGTCATTATTGATATTTTTAATTATTGTACAAAGGGATGGATTTAAGGGAAACAAGTAGTGGTCTTGGCCCCTCTAAACAAATTTTAAAAGCTCATATACTATTATAATAAATATTTTGTATAGAATAAAATTTAATAATATAATGATAGTAAAAAGAATTATTATTCTTGTCAATGAACTATAGTTTAAATGACATAATCTTTTCATACTCAATTAAGAAGTTGCAGGTTTGAATCTCTCTATTTTTAGTAAAAAAAAAATTATTATTCTTTATGTAATAGGGTTTAAGTTTTTCTACATATATTTATATTATTTGTATTTTTTATTTAATTCAGATTTTTTTTACATTCTTTTGTTAAGATTAATTTTAACATTTATAATCATATAAAAATACTTTAATATTATTTATGATAATATTATTTTTTGAGGTAATGACCAAATTAGTACCCGAAAGATTCAAATGCTGACATTTTGGTACCTCACTATTTGTTATTGACAAAATGGTCCTTAAAAGGTTTTAAAATTTGACAAGTGTACCCACGAGTGCACCGGAGCACATTTCCGGCAAGCACAGTGCTGATGTGGCCACCGTGTTTTGGTGACTTGGCAAACTACCCCCAAAGTTCCCTCCCCAACGCACACTCCCTCCCCTTCCCTCTCCCTCCCCGTCGCAACCTCCATTCTCAACGCATACTTCTCCCGCAGTACAGTCCCTACTCCATCACAACCCCCCTCCCGAACGTACACTCCCCCCTTCTTCCTTCAACACCACCATTCGCAGCAACAACTTAAAATTAAATTCATATATATAAGAGTTTAGATAATATTATTTTTTGTTAATATATGTTAAAATTATTATAAAAAATTAATTTTTTTATTTAACATGTGTTTTTTTTTTTTGGCTAAGCCCTATATAAAATTATAATCGTATATTGGCAGCATGGTTGTTTAATCAATCCAAGGGTTAGTAAGCAATTTTAAATTTAATTGAAATGTGGTTTTCTTTCTTCTTTTTTAATTTTTATTGAAGTTTCTAGAAAAAGTCAAACGTTGAGGGCTGTTGGGTGCTGCAACTCAGAACAGCAAGTTGGTCGTTATAGTCCGCGCCTTCTGCATTTGTTTTTAATTAATTTTTGCATAAAATAGTTTTCTTTCTCCTCCTTTTTTCCAATGCATGTGAGATTTCAGATTTGAGTTTTCAACTTGTTCTGTTGTGCTCGTGTTTCATTTATGTGATAATATTTTCGTACTGATAATAAGGATAAATTATTAAAAACGTTTCTGAAGAGATTTAGATATTGATAAAAATAATTTTAAAAAATCAAAATGATAGGAATATTTTGAAAAGTTTTAAAAACATAATAAAAATATTAAACTCAAATGTTGTTTTCATTTTTAAGTGATAAACAATTTTTATATTTGACTAATCCAAATTTTTATTAAAATATTTATATAATTCTTTAGAAAGTACAACATAAAAAATTCAAACGATTTGATTTTTATATTTTTTCGATTTTAAAATTTGGCCATTAACAAAATTTAAATTGCAAAAAATCCAACGACTTTAACTATACATGTTGCATGGTGAGATGACGATGTCTAAACTCTTTATTGGTCTCCCAACGAACTAACAGAACCTTCTTTATTTCTAATTGAATCCAGGTCGTCAGGTGGTTCCGCTCTTCACGAACATCCTCCAACATTTACTGGAGTCGCAACCCATTCTATGGTCGAATATCTTCTTGCTAGTAAGATTGTGCTCAACGTCCTAAAAAAAGTGCAGCTGCAACCAAAAAATTAAAATTAGTTAATTAAAATAGAATATATAAACTAGCTAAAAAGATTTGAAACTAAAAAAAAAAAATTTACTGCCCATTTCTGAAACCATCACTCTCTAGTTTCAGTGGAATCTTCTTGTAGCTGGGCCAGGGATGATCGTACATCAGCTTGATCAGCGGAAATCTTCTTGTAGTTGGGTCAGAGATAGTTGTCATCAATTTGATGACATTGGTCATCTCCTGAGCACACGTTGTTGTTCGTTGCAAACCCAACAACAATCCACAAACATCACAATAAGGCAATTCCATAATCACTAAACAGGAAACATTAGTCAAGCAACCAAACATAAATCCACTAAACAAGAAACAATAATCAGGCTCTTGACGCAATAACCATAATCAATAAAACAGGAAACACTAACCAGGCAACCAAATTTAAATCCACTAAACAAGAAACAATAATCAGGCACTTTTAGTAATAACTATAATCAGTAAACAAAAAACACATTCAGTCATTCAAACCTAAATTCACTAAATAAAAAATAATAATCAGGCACTTTCAGCAATAACCATAATTAGTTACCGAGAAACACTAACCAGGCAACCAAACCTAAATCCACTAAATAGAAAACAATAACCAGGCACTTTCAGCAATAACCATAATCAATAAGCAGGAAACACATTCAGTCATTCAAACCTAAATCCCCTAAATAAGAAACAATAACCAGGCACTTTCAGCAACAACGATAGTCAGTAAACAAGAAACACTAACCAGAAAACTAAATCTAAATCCACTAAACACGAAACAATAATCAGGCACTTTTAGCAATAACCATAATCAGTAAACAAAAAATACATTGAGCCGTTCAAACCTAAACCCATTAAACTAAAATCAATTTTCAGGCAATTTCAACATTAACAATAAACAGGAAATATATAAGACTCAAAGTGATACTTACCTCGTGCCGCCATCAGGACAAATGGTCAACCGTACAATGGGAGGTGGTGGAGGGGCATCAGTTGCCTCACTTCCGTGAGAGGACTCTAGGGTAGCAGCGTTCGTCGCTGGAGGCGGCGTCCCCATGGTAGCGAGATGCTGAGCGGTAGGAGGCAGAGTCATTGCCGTAGACGGAGGCACGTAGTTGGAGTTATTGACCATGATGAATGGTTGATCCGCTAAATCCGCAACCTGTGAAGTCACCGGGGTAGTCGAAGTAAAGGGAGAATATCTAGAATTCCCAGGGGTACTAGAAGAAATCCTCCTTCTACCATGACCACGACCACGTTCACAACCAGTAGCCTGATCCGCAACACCTCTATCTATCGTCATGTCTGCAAAAATCAAAACCAGCTGTAAACACAGTGAATCAACATATTTCAAACAATTTCAAACAACTTCAGCAACAATATTCAGCAATTCAGTTCAATAATTAAAACACCTTTCAAAGTTGAAATTCAAAGTTCAAATTCAAATTCAAAATAAGAAAAACCAATTTAGCAATCAACAAAACCTCAACATATTCATAATCAGCAAAATTACTGAAGATTCATATTCATAAACAAATTCATAAACCAACAAAATTAACAGCAATAACATCAAATCTACTATTTTTTTAATTTCCACTTTTCATCAAATCTCTGAACACTCCATGCCAAGACACTTGTGTAAACGAAAATCAATGCATCAAATTGACATCTATCATTCCAAGATATAAAGACAGTCTGCAATAGAACTAAGGAGAAGATAATGAAAATTGTGATACTGCAATTAAGTCAAATATTTCTCAGAACCATGACAACTATACAATTTTTAGATTTTCTCATTAATTCAAATTCAGCCATCTTCAAACACATATAAAAACACAGTCTTCATACTCATCATATACATCATCTAAAGAAAAAAGACAATTAAATAAAAAACAAAGATTTTTTCACTCTAAAAAAAATATGTTAGGATAACATTTCATTCAATATATAGTTTACATACATGTGGATATAATCTATTAAAAGAAAAATAGTTGGATATAAGTAACCAAACATAAACACCAATCTCTACTTTCATCAAACAAAAAAAGGTTAAACTAATTTTTTTTTCAAACATGCATCCTTAATAAGCAACATATAACTTAATTTCTCAATCATTTTTGGATCTGTTAAAATGAACAGCTTGATAATTTTTTCAATTTTCAACAAAACATTTTGGCTTAATATAGATATATTTCAATTAACTTAATATAGAAATTTTAATTAACAAAACAAAGTAGAATCTAATCGAATTTCAACATGTATCAACATTAAGCAGACATGTTTCTATTTTAATATTCGGAATGAATCTATTACCTATTGTTGCAGAGGCAGAATCAATTCGAGAAGGTGGATGACGACGGAAGGAGGCGTGGCGAGACGCAAGTAGGAAGTAAAGTCGAGCAAAGACGTGAGGAGGGAGAGAGGCAAAGCTGAGCAGCAGCAGTGGTGGCGCTGTGGAGAGAAGAGGGAGGAAGAGAAGAAGAATGGAGGGGTCTCGACAATGGAAGGGCTGACGGCGACGGAGAGGGTGCTGTGATGGTGGCGATGTCGGTGGTGGCAAATGGTGGTTTTGGGGAGAGGGGAGGAAATGGTTTAGTGAGAGAGAGAGAGAATCTCGAAGAATTCGCGATTTGAATTTACGTCCGAGTTATCGTGTCGACGATAAACCATTGTGAGTTACCAAAACGCAATGTTTCACTAATTGGCTTTACTGTTGAAAAAATCCGAAGGTAAAGAACGTGCCATTTTATTTTTGTTTCCCTTAAATATTACTGGCGGATTTACCGTCAGAAACTAAAATTCGCCGGTAATTACTTAACCTTACGAATTTGATACCGTTACCGCTGATAAATCTAATAGTAAATTCGCCGTTACACTACAATGCTAAATCCGATGGTACTCAACATTTTTCTTATAGTGTAGATATTTGGGTGCCAGAGGGAGAGAGAGTGAAATTTTGCCCCAAATCTAGATGTCGTTAAATATGTTGGTAATAAAGAATACAGTCGTAATCTGCACACTTGGTGGGATATTTGCTTTTTAGAAAATAAGAGCTTACATTTCTATCATTGGGAGTCTTACTGGATTCTTTGCAAGAAGTTTGCAAACTTCAAAGCTTAGTTTATTGTAATTGAACATCTGAATAATTTTGATCTTTTCTCAAATGCAATCATTAGGTGAGTGTACCAATTCATTAGTTCCACCAAGAAAAAAAAATGAATTAGAAATTATTCAAACTTATAAAGAATAAATAATATTTAATTTTAGAATGTCTTGTATTGTGTGATTGTCATTGATACATTTCTCATTTCATCTGATAAATTATAAATTTATCATATCAAATGATCCTTATTTAAATACATATATACTTTTTTTTAAATTGACCAAAAAAGTCAAAAGTAATTAAATTGTTCCATCCCAAGTTGGACAGCCTTTATGTCTTGACTGCATGATTGTCTAATAAGCTTCTTGATAAGGAGATTGAAAATATTGACAGAGACATCGAAACATATGATACCTGTTTTAAATATTTGGAGGGAAAAGCTAGAGTTGTTCTCAGTGAGGCTAACTTTGAGTAAATACCCATAGTCGTCCCTGAGATTCACGCAATTACCCGATGTAATATTTAAGATCCCGATTTTCTCAATGTAGTCCTTCAAATAGAGCTCTGAGTACTCAAAGTGGTCCCTGGACATATTTCTAGTGATGAGTCATCACCGGAGCGCTAATGTAGACTCGATTTGCCACGCTGGAGGGGCCAACAACTAGCTGAGCTGGCTAATTTCCAGTTTGTACCCAAATTGGTCCCTCCTATTATATGTAACCCTAAATCCCCAAATTCTCCTACACTTCATTTTTTCGTCTTGTTCATCTCTTCTTCTTCTTTCATACATTTTTTTCCTGTTCATACATTTTCATACACTTTTTACATTAGATGTTATGAAATGTTGTGCTTTCTTTGTAAGAAATCCAATTGAAAATTGATATGGAAACTTGTTTATTTTGTAGCGGATAATGGAGAGTGTTTAAGTGAGTGGAGAGGTTGGTAGTGCTGGGGAAGTATACTCTTGTGAAGCTTTGAAAAGATTAGACCAGTTATGGTCTAACATATGCTCTGCTCAAGAAGGTTCATTTCATCATGGCATTCAAATTCTTGCATTAATTAAAAGAAATGAAGCTATAATTGGTGATTTTAGCTTGTGACATATACTGCAGTTGTGCAAGAACCTCAGCAAGTTGTCTCTACTGTTCCAAGCTCGTTTCGCTAGTCCGATCTGGCTGACAAAGCACAAGGCTCATATGATGTGTTGGTGTGTGGAGGCACTCTGGGAATCTTCATTGCAACAGCGTTGTGTGCTAAAGGCCTTAGAGTAGCCATTGTAGACAGGAATGTATTAAAAGGGGTTACATATCAAGAAAGGAGCTTATGGAACTAGTGGAAGTTGGAGTCCTGGAAGAAGAAGATATTGATAGAGTCACAACCATAGCCGCAAAGTTCAATCCAGTAATTTCTTAATTTATTCACTTTAATTGCCAATTTCTGTGTAGCAAGAATCATCACTTAGGACATACATCACATATCTAAACATGTTAAAAGATTGTATGACAACTTATTATGCTTATTATCCAACATTGCCAAAAAATTCATTTCATGTTTAACCTCATTTTTTGTGATTAATTCCGAGTTATACAGAATAGATGTGGCTTTGAAAGAAAAGGTGACATCTGGGTTGAAGACATTCTTAATCTTGGTATTTCGTAAGTCCTCATTCCTTAGACTAGTTCGATATCCCTATACCAGTAATGAACTAGAATAAAGTCCTGAATTTCAATTATGAATGAATGATTTTAATTTATCAATGAGTGTATGAACAGGAAGAAGCATATAAAAGAAGAAGAAGAAGAGATGAAGTGTCCGAGAATTTGGAGATTTATGGTTACATATAATAAGATGGACCAATTTGAGTACAAACTGGAAATTAGCCAGCTCAGCTAGCCGTTGGCCCCTACAGCGTGGCAAACCGAGTCCACGTCAGCGCTCCGGTGATGACTCATCACTAGAAATATGTCCAGGGACCACTTTAAGTACTTGGAGCTCTATCTAGAGGACTACATTGAGGAAATCGGGATCTTACGGATTACATCGGGTAACTACGTGAATCTCAGGAACGACTATAGGTATTTACTCGACTAACTTTCTTATGGAAAAATTGAAGGTGCTCATCATGTTTACTATCTCCATTGTGTTCATTGGTGGTAATAACTGTCGAAATAAATCCAAGTAATAAAGAATAATGGCTGCTAGTGCATGTTTGCATAATATATTGGTTGATTGTGCAGTAACACTCTAATTCATTGCAATTTGTCATCATTTCTAATTTTAGTGCACATCATCTAGGATTCTGTTATTTTTGTTTTAATATTAGTTTATAAGTGTTGTCTGCTTCATAATAAAGTTAAAATTGATAAATTAGTGGCCTCTGCTTCTGAAGGAAGTAATTTTTTTTTTTTACTCTATTGTCGTAATGTATAGACTGTTGTGATAGAACTGATAAATATAATGACAAAGTAACAGATCCAAATATTGAAGCATGTTATTTACTCTTTATTGATGGCGAAAAATTGTGATTAAAAGTCAAACTTTTTATTTTATTTTAAATAAATTTTGAAATTCTGATCTTTTGGTATGTGCATGTACAAGGAAAAAAAAAAGACTTTTTGATCCTTTTGTTATTCTGATAAACCTCTTTGCTCTTGGTTGTTGTTCAGGTCCATAATTATGAAGTAACTTCATCATAATTTCGTGTAATTCATGGTTTTTTTGCAATGATTTTTTTATGAAGACTTTTTCATGATCAATGCAAGCAATTGTAAATAGTATACAATTCTTTGATATTTGCAGATAACACAAATTGTTAAACCAGATTTTTATGAGATGCGAAATGTCCATGTTGTATATCAATATTCCTATTGTTGATCTAATTCTGTTATAATAAGATACACTATATTAGCAGTATCAACCAATGAAAATTTGATGCAAAAGTTTGGAGATGGAGATTTAGCCAATGTAAATAAAAGAACATTATAAATTGAATTCATTCTTTTTATTATTTAAAAATTCATAGAATTATATCAATTATGCAGATTCTTTTTTAATTTGAGTTGTAAGAAATTGACATCGTTGAGAATGATTTGGATGAAAATTATATTACTCCTAGCACTGATTGGTCTGTCACTTTCAGAATAGTAATCTAGCCCATTTTAATAAATTTAAAATTATTATTTTGATTATTTAATAGTAATTTTTTACAGTTTTATTTTCTCTTATTTTTAGAAATTATTCATTGAATCGGTGACCAGTACAAAAAATTTGGGTAGTCATATTTATCTTTTAACCTTTTGCCATATAATATCTTATATTAAGTTTGCTTTTTATTTAGAATCAATTTACAAGTTGCTCCTAATGAAAAAAGAAAAAAAATTGATGCTACTATTTCAAGTAGTATAGCATGACTATATCTTATTAGGTAGCATGTAATACAATAAATTATTAAAAAAATAAGAAACTGTATTAACTTTTTATTTATATATACTTCTTTTATTTTTATGTTCTATGAATAAAACAAAGACTTCAAATTGTAATTTAGATGAATTACATAACATTTTTGTATAATAGAAACAGCACTAATAATAAACAAATTTATAGTCTTAAATAATATATGTTCTTTACGTGAATTTTGCAAAATGAAAAAGCTTTATATTAAGAAATAGTACATAAAAATTATCAAATATATATACATATATATATTTTCTAAATTAAAATTTTTACGTATTTTTAAAAAAATATTAATTAAACATTTTTACCTTAATGCAAATTAAGATTAAAAGAGCAAGAGAAGAAGAAAATATAATTTTTTTTAATTAAACAGATGACACACATATACACAAAGTTATTTTATGTATCTTTGAAATTTATATAATACAAATGTTACAATTTAGTTTTGTTACAATTTATATAAATTTTAATGATATATAAAAAATACGTATGAACATGGTTCTAAATATCGGAACGGCCGGTCGAATCGAGAACCAACGATAAAAACGGTTCGATCTGCTGCTTATAACCACTGGAAAAAAACCGTCGAATCGGTGGCCGGTTGGACCGGATTAGTAACCGGCCGGATTAGCCCTTCAGCGCCGCCGGCGTCCCCAGGTCCTCAGCGCCGTCGCTTCTTCTTCTTCCCCGTGTCCGGAACCCAGGTAGTTCGGTACGTCGTCTTCATCTTCGCTGGCTTCTCGGCACGGAACCCAGGTTAGTGGCCCTGCTTTGTGCTTTCAATTCTTCGCCTCCGCTTCGGTCTTCTTCTTCGTTTAAAGTTCTGAAATTGTTGTTCCATTTTTTTTGTAATGTTTTGTAATTGCCTGTTGCTGATAGATCTGTCTTGTATTTGCTGGTTGCTGATGGCTCGATGGTCTTCTTGCTGCTAGCCTGCTACTCATTGATTTTGTGCTGTTGCTATGTTTTTAATTTCTGAAAATTTTTGTTGAAATTTGGTTGCAGCTGCTAAACATGGAAATCAAATAATTACTGAAATTTTGTGCTTCTGCTCATTGATTTTGTGATGCTTTTGTTTTTTCAATTTCCTAAAGTTTTGTTGAAATTTTCTTGCTGTTGCAAAAAATAGATGATGATGATGATGGTAGCGTGTATTTCTCTGATGCAGAAGACGGTGGTTCAATCCATTTTCATTTCTATTCAACACATGGTGATGGTGGTTCAGCATTTGATGATTGCAGCTTCTCACGTGTCTCTGATCTTGAAGCTGCTGCTGTTGTTCATGATTCTGGGAGGGGAATTGTAGAATTTGTCATATGGGTTTGTGATTTGTGATTTCCGTCGTCTTTTGCTATGCTGCTGTTGTTGTTACTTGTTATGCTGCTGTTGTGTTATGGCATGCTCTGTGATTTGTGATTTCTGAATCTGGTTGAATTGGGAGTACTGTTTTGCATACATTGATGATCCTTGCAGTACTACATACCCTTTGATGCAAAAACTAAGGCAAGTTTTGGTGGAAGAACCTTTGAGGAAGAATTGCAGACCCTTTTGCCTAAAGAAGTTAAGGGTGCAAGAATTGCATATGAGAATGGACAAAGTGTGTTACCAAACAAGATCAAGGAGTCCAGGTCCTATCCATTGTACAAGTTTGTGAGGGAGGAGTTGGGGACTGAGATGCTAACTGGTGAGAAGGTTAGGTCACCTGGTGAAGAATGTGACAAATTGTTCACGGCAATGTGCCAAGGGAAGATCATTGATCCTCTTCTAGAGTGCACTGCAGAGTGGAATGGTGCTCCTCTTTCATCATGTTAGGTTTAAAGTTTGGTTCATCTTTTTCTTTCTATGTTTGTATTTTTTATTATATTGCTAAGAATTTGGTTTGTTTGTTAAGCATGTGGGAAATCAGATGCAGAGATTTGTTAAGCATTAAGAGTGAGTGTGATTGATGATGTAATAGATAATCTCTCATTTGTTTGCCATTGCTTTTTGGGCATAGATACAAATACCCGGCCTTCTATGTAAAGGAAGTTCTTTCACTTAAATAATGCTTCTAAATTTTCATGCTTTGTGTATTCTAATCTTTTAACTAATTGTCTTTTAACTTTCCTATGAATAATTATTAGTAGCGAATTTCAATGGGAATTGTCAAACGGTCTTTATGTTGCATCTGTTGATTCATATGCTCAATAGGGTAAATATGAAAGTGAAAATAATCCACCAAAACAAATCTGCGAATTTTTATTTTTGATGATAGATAAATTTTCTTGATATTTAGATATTTTTTTATTATTTAATTTGAGATTGTATTTTGATAAGATCATATGGATTTAGTTGACATTTTATGTAATATTTTAAATTTTGGAGATATTTTAAAATTTATATTAAATTATAATTATATTTTATAATATTTATTTATAATTTATTTATTATTTTATTCTAAAACAGTTTTTTTAATTAAATTATCGATTGAATCGATTAGACTAATAAATTAAGCCAAATAAACCAAAATTTGATAGCGAATCTGATTTTTTGAACCTTATAATCAAATTTTAATTTATAAAAATTATTTTCACACCACCTGCGGGTTCGCTGCTAATTAATTTAATCAAATAAAATATTAAAAAGAACTAATCAAACTCTTCATATAATGGCACTCAACCCTTTTCAATAAGCTCTTTCAGTTTATTTAATTAGCACCATTCATAGTTCTTTTGGTATAGTCTACTATAGATCGGACCTAGTCTATCGTCTCCTTCAACACTGCCATCAAAACTGAAAAACTAAAAAATAAATATTATTAATAAACAAATATCAAGTACAACCAAATCTACGATTTTTCTATTGTCACGTACTTCTACATTTTTTTTACGAACCTAGTTAAGTCATCTATTACGCTATTATAATACTTTAAAATTAGAGAAAACTAAGCTAATAATTAATTCAAACTAAATATATTACCCTACTATATATTCAACTTAAAAAATATTTTCAATGCATTTAAGTGTTCTTCTTGTTTGAGCAGCCTTCTTTAAACAAATCCTTCATCCATTAAAAAACTCAAATGATGGCACAGTTCCTACATTAAGAAAAATAATTATAATAGTTTAACTATTGTGCATAAATAATTTAAAAAGTTTAAAATAATCAATTATATATTTTTTAATTTAGTGGAAATTGGATTACACTACCTAATTAACAGTGAGAAGATGACTTATTATGATCCGTTAAGAATATTTTTTCTTCTGTTTTCTTTAGCTACTTTCACTTTATGTTTCTGAGCATGGCTAACAACTTATTTTTTCGTTCTTGTCTTGACATAATTTTGGGAAATTCTTTTCCACTTAGATTTATAACCTAATTCTTCATACCCTCTAAGAAATAAGCTGTCAAGACACATTTTTTGAAATAATTGTTAACAAAATTGTGCTGATATAATAATAATAAAAAATTGTGTTGATATAAATAATAATAAAAAGAAGAGGAGGAAAAAGCAATAGAATAATACATACTCATGCTCTTCTTGAGTCCAATGACCTGTGTTTCTTCTATCACTAGTCTCAGGTAAAGGTTTGTGTTCGATTATGTTGGTGTTGGCAGGTTGGTTTTGTTCTCTTGTTCCATTGTTGATGAGGACGGAGAGGAGGTTGCGTTCCAATGTGGTGGGAGGTGCAGCAGGTGCGATGGAGGTGTAATGCAGATTGATATAAGATTTATGGATGAGATTGATGTCGGTGATGAGCTTCTGGAAGCGTTCCTGTATCTGCATGGGGTCTTTCCGGTGAGACAAGCAGCCACAGCCTCCCACCGGTTCTGCATTGCTTCCGAAAGACATTCAGCAATCACCATCTCAAACTCTTTGTTCTCCATTGACGGGAAACTCCGGCGGAAGCACATTGACGGGAAATTCCGGCAAAGGAGAAAGCTCGTCAGGAGCTCCATAACTCAAGTTATCCAATGACGGGAAACTCCATAACTCTTTGTTCTCAAGGGTAAATGAATCAATTTAAATGTTTTAATTAAATTTTAAATACTAATTTAAGTTGAAATTATTGTGTATTCATATCAATGTATATATATCAAACTGTCAATTTGGTATTTAACTGTGGTGATTTTTAGACCAAGAAAAATTTAATTTTTGAAAGTGAGATCTCTATTTGGTTATTTTAAAAAATAAAAAATTTATTTAATGCTAGTTAAAAATTTTAAGAATTATTTTAAATAGTATGGAAATCACTCAAATAAAGATGCCTATTTTATTTTTTACTAAAAATGTTTTTGTGTTGTGTTTTAATTAAAATTTTTACAAATAAAAAAATAATTAATTTATAGGGCAAGTTACTTAAATAAATAGAATAGAGAAAACGTTTACCCAAATGTGCAAAACTGATTCTTGTTACCTGTATGTGCAAAAAGTCATTTCTATGTAATCCGTGGCAACCCACCACGGTTTCAAAACGTACATAAACCGTGGCAGGTCCTAGCGGATTATGGCCAAAAGATATAGAGTGTAAACTGTGGTAGGTCACCACGGTTTACTAAGGAGAGATGGCGTGCATAAACCGTGGAGAGTCACCACGGTTTATGAAAAAACTTGTTTGCACATAAAACCTTGTGGTTCACCACAGTTTATGTGTGGTAAATAATGGCCAGAAAACCTTGTTAATTTTATGTCCAAGAGACAAAACTTATTTTTTATTTTTTTTATTATTCTTGTTAATTTTTTATAATTATATTTTTTATTATTATATTTTTCATGTCAAATTTTTTTAATGAAAAAAATGAGAATAAATTAGATTTTCATAATTTGTTCTAGTTTATCACCAAGCAGAATTACAAGAACACAAAATTTTATGTCTCTATCTATCAGTGTCTTGTCCTGTCCTATTTTCAGTGTCTTATCCTATTTTGTTGTTGAAAACAAAGGCAGCCTAATAGATACACACTATATAGTATTGGAGAGTCACCACGGTTTATGAAGAAACTTGTTTGCACATAAAACCTTGTGGGTCACCACGGTTTATGTGTGGTAAATAATGGCCAGAAAACCTTGTTAATTTTATGTCCAAGAGACACAACTTATTTTTTATTTTTTACATGTATTATCAATTAGTTTTTCATTATGTTTATCCCTATTTTTCATTTTACACTATATTTAAATATTTATTATACTATAAAAAATATTAATGAACATAATAAAATAATTACTTATTAATATTTTTTAGAGTACTCATTAATATTCTTAAAATATAATAAATATTTTTTATTTTAAATTTAACAAATACTAATGTATCAATATACACTTATATGTGAATTTATTAAATCTATATAAAAGATTTAATCAATAAGCATGTTAATGAATATTAATATACCAATATTAACAAGTAATTATTTTATTGTACTCATTAATATGTTATAGTGTAATAAATCTTTATTTTATAAATGAAAAAATAAAGATGAATATAATGAGAGAGGTCACCTTAAGCTTAAACGAACTTTTGAGTAGTTTTTATAAGTTCGCCTAAGATTTTGAAAACTTCATAAAAACTCAAAATAAAAAATAAAAACACAGATTCCAAACATTAATGTTAGTGTAATTTATTTTTAAAAATATTTTTTTATTTTATAATAGAAAAAAATCCAAAAATTTCATAATGTTTATTATTGGAGTCTAATTTTTTTCTAATTTATTTTACATAACAAATTTTAAATATTTTAAATTTATTAAATTTCATCATTTTAAATTAAATATTAATTTTTTATTTTTTAGTAAATAGACATCAATTTTTTAAGCACTATATAAAAATCATTTTCTTAGTATTATCTGATTTTTTTTATTGTACTCTTTCTATTATAAAAAGCTGTTGTTGATAAGACATAATTTAAGATTCTGCTAATAAATTTATTGTGCTAATAAATTCATTTTCTATTGGACATAAAATTAACAAGGTTTTCTGGCCATTATTTACCACACATAAACCGTGGTGACCCACAAGGTTTTTATGTGCAAACAAGTTTCTTCATAAACCGTGGTGACTCTCCACGGTTTATGCACGCCATGTCTCCTTAGTAAACCGTGATGACCTACCACTGTTTACACTCTATATCTTTTGGCCATAATTCGCTAGGACCTGCCACGGTTTATGCACGTTTTGAAACCGTGGTGGGTTGCCACGGATTACATAGAAATGACTTTTTGCACATACAGGTAACAAGAATCAGTTTTGCACATTTGGTAAATATTTTTTTATTCTATTTATTTAAGTAAATTGCCCTATAAAATATTTTGCATAATAGTTTTAACGGATATATATAATATTAATTAATTTAAAAAAAATTGAAAATTTTCTAAAAAAATTCTAAAAAATCTGAAAAAAATAAATATAAAAAGTGTTCATAGAAGTAAATATATTTAAAAATAATTTTGTTTATTTTACGGATATATTAGATATTAGATCCAAACATAAAAAATGCAGATATCGAATTCGATCCGATGAATTTAGTGTAGATTATATTAAAATTTTAACTATATCTAATTTAAAAACAGCCCTAACAATAATAATTGCAAAAATTATAATGATTATACTTTTAACTAATAGGAGGTCCAAAAAAAAAAGTATTAAATACTACAATAATTTAATCAAATATTAAAAAAATTTTACTTTAAATCAGTTGGACTCTTTTTGCCCACATGTATATATAGAATGTAATGATAATAATATGGTAATTATTTTATATGTTACACAAATATAAATATTTAATAATAATAATAATAATAATAATAATAATAATAATAATAATAATATGGTAATTATTTTATATGTTACACAAATATAAATATTTTTTTTGTGAACTTAAAAAAGATTTTGTAAGTCTCTAGTCCTATTATCTACTTTTTTGGTATTAGTCCTCCTATTATCGATTTAATTCATTTATAATTCGGATGATAAATTATTTAAATTAAATTAAAATTAAAATTAAAATACTAAGATTGAAATATAGCTATATTATATATTATATTTATATATTACAAACTAATTTAATAACTAAAATGTGTCACATGACAGTTTCTTATTAAAATATAGAGAAAATATTTTTCTCTAAAATTAGTAAAAATTCTTCTTATATTTTTTTATTTACCCTCTCTTTTTTTTTCTATTTCTCTTTATCCTTCCCACTCTATATATAATTTATAATTCATATTTTATATTAGTAATTTGACAAATCAAAATGTGTCACCAGATATTTTCATTATAATTAAAATAAAAAATTTTTTTAACTTCCAAAATTAACAAACTCTCTCTCTCATTCTTCTTCTTTCTCTTTCTCTTTCTCTTTCTTTTCTCAAACTTCCTTTCTCATTCTTCTTTTTTATCTTTCTCTCTCTTTTCTCTTATTCTTTATTTTTTTCTACCTTTTTGTTCTATAAAAAATAAAATTAATAATATAATATAATTTAAATAAAAATATTATTATATACATATTTTTTATTTAATTTTAAATTTTTACTGCTTATCTTTTTAATATATATTTTTACTTCTTTTTTTTAAATATTTATTACATATAATTTTTAAAAAATACTAATATTGTGATTAAAAGTTAAAATCAAGATTCAATTGTTTTAAAAAAAAGTTAATTTTATAACTATCAATATAAATTTTTTTATGTTAATATCTAATTATATTTTTATATATAGAGAAAAAATATTATTTTTAAATAACAAGTATAAACATTAATTATTTCTATTTGTGTAATAAACTTATATCTAATCAAATATAAAAATATACACGTTAAATTTTTTCAAATTTTAGATAACGAATGTTAAAATTAAATAAAAAAATTAAATTATTTTATTTGAAAATAATAACTAAAAAACTTATTATTTAATTTTATTTAACACTCTGGTCTTCTTAGTTGACGGAAATTTTTGTCTCTTATGACCATTTTATAAAAATAATTTAATACTATAAATTTTTTGTATCATAATCTATAGGGTAAAAAACTGAAATGAGCCAAGGAGACTTCAAAATTACCTAAATAAGCCAAATGAGAAATCAATACATGAATCAACCAGGACGAATTACTATATAATTCGAATCAATATGATTCGAATTTGATTTGAACGTAATTCGAATCAATATGATTCGAATTACTAGGAACGCCAAAAATGAATGAAGTTCGAAACAAGTTGTTTCGAATTACAACTATAGAATTCGAATGAAGTTAATTCGAATTACTAGGAGAAGCGCATGTTAGAGGAGTTCGAATCAATTGGATTCGAATTAGTTGAAAACGGACTTGCATAGTAATTCGAATCAAGTTGATTCGAATTACAAGGGAATCGGCTATAAAAGGAGTTCGAGCCAAGTTCATTCGAATCACTTTCTCATTCTCCAACCCCACCAAATCCCAGAGAAAAAGACCAACGTTCAGTACAAGCTTGACCAGAGCGGCTGTTTCTGTCGATGGGGGACGATCCGGGAAGGCTTTATCGTTTGGATGGAGTAGCTCATATCTCCGGTGTTATCAACGACGAGGTTAGTGGTTTATGAAAGCGGTTTATGATAATGGTATTTGTTAATGGTTTTTTAGAATGGTTTATGTTATTGTTAGTGGTTTAGGATAGTGGTTTAGGAAAGTAGTGTAGGCTAGTGGTTTTTGTTGATGGTTTTTGTTAATGGTTTTTGTTAATGGTTTTGTTTTAGCGGTTTATTGTAAATGGTTTTTGGATAGTGGTTTAGGAAATTAGTGTAGGGTAGTGGTTTTTGTTGATGTTTTTTGTTAATGACTTTGTTTTAGCGGTTTATTGTTAATGGTTTTTGTTGATGGTATTTGTTAATGGTTTATTGTTGATGGTTTTTGTTAATGGTTTTTGTGAATGGTTTTGTTTTAGCGGTTTATTGTTAATGGTTTTTGTTAATGGTTTTTGTTAATGGTTTTGGTTAATGGTTTTTGTTAATGGTTTATTGTTAATGGTTTTTGTTTTAGCGGTTTATTGTTAATGGTTTTTTGTTAATGGTTTTTGTTAACGGTTTATTGATGATGGTTTTTGTTAATGGTTTTGTGTTAATGGTATTGTTTTAGCGGTTTATTGTTAAAGGTTTTTGTTAATGGTTTCTGTTATGTTACTAGTTTGTGCATCTGTTCTAATTATGCGGTTTATGTATTGGCCAGCCTCGTCGTTGCATATCCAGTGTTAGGCAGCAACAGGGGATGCGTCTTGATGAGAGGTATGTCCCGTACTTGCAGATGGCGGGACTTTACCATCTTGCGAGACTCAACGACAGATGGTTCCGACTAGACGAGCCCCTAGTCAGCGCATTCGTCGAGAGGTGGCGGCCTGAGACGCACACCTTCCACATGCCGTTCGGAGAGTGCACTATCACGCTTCAGGACGTCGCATACCAGCTGGGGTTGCCAGTCGACGGAGATTATGTTAGTGGTTGCCTTACGGACTTCCACATTTACATTGAGGGTGGGAGACCTGCTTGGCAGTGGTTCCATGAGTTGCTCGGTGTTTTACCGCCGGAGAACCAGGTGCAGAAATTCGCAGTCAACTGCACCTGGTTTCAGGAGACATTCGCGGAGTGTCCAGATGGGGCAGATGAGGAGACAGTTAGGCGATTTGCCCGGGCCTACATCATGATGTTATTGGGTACGCAGCTGTTTGCCGACAAGTCCGGCAATCGTATACACATCAGATGGCTACCATATGTTGCTCGGCTTGAGGAGATGGGTCGCTATAGTTGGGCGTCGGCGGCACTAGCATGGCTGTACAGGTGCATGTGCCGAGTCGCCAACAGACATGTGGTTAAGTTAGCTGGCCCGTTACAGTTATTACAGTCGTGGATTTTCTGGAGGTTTCCCACACTTAGACCATCTGGGTATGATGAGATCAGCTGGCCCCTTGCCTCGAGGTACCGTTATTGTTTTGTAGTAGATATTCTTCTTGTTATTAATTTGTAATTATGCCCTATATTCTTCTGTTTTCTTGTACGCAGATGGTCTGGTTACAACCCTGGGATTAGCAACAAGGGACCTAGGGTACAGATGGCTCGCATGCAGATCGACTTGTTACAGCCTCGGCAGGTACGTAAGCAGAACTTCTGTGTATCTCAAGTCAGTGTTTCACTTTATATCACTTAACTGAAAGTACAAACGATTTGATTATGATTTTTTCAGTTCTTATGGATGCCGTATAGCGCAGTGGATGTCATCCAGGTTGTCCATCCTGAGGTATTGGAGCCTCGTCATACGATGTTGTGGCGATGCAGGACGTCTCTGATTTATTTTGCGGTTGTCGAGTGGCATCAGGTTGATAGAGTTTTACCTCAGTTTGGCGGCGTCCAGCCCATACCGTCTCCCGCCCTAAACATCGACTTCCTGATGTCGAAGGACGGGAGAGGAGGTGACCGTTGGTTCCCGGCACAGTACCCAGATTGGCATCTTTACTGGCAGGAGCGTGCTGATTATATTCTACAGTTTGACATCGTGCCCGACCCTGGACCGTCACATGAGTTCTTGACATGGTGGTATCAGCACAGGAAGAGGTTTTTATCGCCAGAGATGTTATTGGGGGATCCGAGAGGTGTTCCTATTCCAGATGAGGCGACGCAGAGGGGTGCAGGCCGAGTTCCAGACATGGGCCGGGTAGAGGATGTTCCCGACAGACGTCGCATTGAGAGGAGAGCACGAGTTGGGACACGTCGTAGCCAGCGTGAGTGGAACTGGGTAGATCAGGCTATGGATGCCGGAGACGACCCAGTTAGGGGTGTGGGGAGAGGTCGTGGTCGTGGAGGCAGGAGGAGGGTGGGTGCTGCTAGACATGGTGCGCAGATGCCTGGGGGAGGTGATGTTGCGGGAGTTGCTAGGGCGCATCAGGGCGGGCATGATGGTGGGTTCCATGGAGCCGGTATGGGAGATCCCACGAGTCACACTGATGCTGGGCTTGGTAGTGGAGGTCTTGGAGATTACTTCGTAGGTGTTCCGGGTGATGATCATACCCTTCAGGATAGTACTCCATGGGTGAGTCCTGGCTCGATGTTTGGAGACTTACTTGCTAGTGATGGCATTGTGCACGAGTTTGGTGGACCACATTTCCTTGAGGATATCCGGACCATCATGCAGGAGGATGAGACTGCTTCCGGACGGGTTCATACGACAGGGGCACAGGCACCACTGGACGTTGATCTGAATGAGCCTGCCACGGTAGTTCCTGCGCATCCTTTTGCCATGGGTGGGACCCCAGCATCGGCGCAGAGTATTGGATCACACTCGGTTGCCGGCCCGTCCTCATCCAGACCCGTCCATGTACCGCCTACTACCCCGAGACAACCAGTTCCGGATGACAGCGACGAGTCGATTGAGGATGAGGAGCCACTTATTCGTCGGGGCTACCGGACACGGGTGCCACGCCGTTGCGGCACTGGATCGCACCTGTTTAGATGATTCATGGATAGTGGTGTATGTCTTGTTGTCATTTTTATATTCTGTACTTTTTTGGTTTGTTATCGTTGTTATGGTATGTACTTTCTTATTATGTTACTTGAATTTATGTTATGTACTTTCTTATTTATGTTATGTACTTTCATTTACGTCGATGTATTCTACTTTTCTGTTACGATTTATAGTTTCATGTTATGTTATTCGTTATCCTTTTACCGCTTTATAATGTTGTTTGTTCTAGTTAGAAATTTCAATGATGTAAAAGACTTTAAACACAAATATTTGGTACAGTTAACAAGTTTCATTACACAAACGAAACAAAGTTGTTCCATACAAGTTGTAATACATCAAAAGTTATAAACAAGTACAGGACAAGTGCTACTACAATAAGAAAGAAACACATACATAGCAAATCGCCTACTGATTTCTAGCAGTCCCGCTTGGGCCTGCGGCTTGTGGACAACTACGCCTGGTGTGACCTGGCTGCCTGCAGAGGCCACATCTCTTTGGCCGGTTTGGATCTGCTTCATCCATGTTGGTTCGAATTCTTGTGGATCTAGGACGACCCTCCCTCGCACGCCTCATACTCGGATCCGGTATAACTGTAGGCCCGGCATAAGGTGGCCAGAAACCCTCCGGAATGGGAGGGGCAAATCCCATCTGATAGACACCGAAAACGGAGCTAAGCCGATATACCTCGTGGACGTAAGGCTGCCATGTAAGCCGTGAATAAGCACAGCATGCCAGGGCATGCGGACAGGGAAAATGAAGTGCTTGGAAGTATCCACAATCACAAGTCTTAGACCCTAATGAGACCCTGTACGTACCAAGAGAGAATGAGCCTGTCGGAGTCATCTCAGCAACGGTGTACTCCGAGTTATCCCTGTTGTAAACAGTCACCGTGAAATGCCTGGCTGTTCTCAGGTTGGCCTCGATACACTTTACTAGGTATTGACTGAATTGTTGTCCAGTACCCATCTGAGCCTCCGCCTCCCTCCCCTTACGGACAAATAGCTCAGCAAGCCTTCCGTATGTGGCCTTCACCAGGGAGCAAACAGGTAGGTTTCTAACCCCCTTCAGGATTGAGTTGACACACTCCGAAATATTGGTCGTCATGTGCCCGAATCTCCGACCCTCATCACAGTGCTGTGTCCACAACGAATACTCGATTCGGTTCGCCCAGTCACACATTGCCGGATTCTCAGAACGCAGAATGTCAAACCAGTAGTCGAACTCCACCTCGGTCTTGGCATATGCGGCGTTAACAAGAAGCCTTCGGGCATCTTTTCCCTTGAACGTCAAGGCAAAATTCGCTGCAACGTGTCGAATGCAGAACGCCCGGTACGCAGCAGGCGGTAGCCATCCCCCGTCGGGAGCCTCGAGGGCTGCCTTTATGCCGTTGTGCCTATCTGAAATAACTAACAGACCCGGCTGAGGTTTTGTTTTAGCGGTTTATTGTTAATGGTTTTTGTTTTAGCGGTTTATTGTTAATGGTTTTTTGTTAATGGTTTTTGTTAACGGTTTTTGTCCCCCAACTCGAACAGGGCAAGTCCTGAGGACGACTACAGTGCCAGGCATCGTCAGCTGCACTCCTAAGACCCACCTAGGGAGCTCATTGTACGACTCGTCCCAGTCCCCATATATCACGGCAACGGCCTTCTGCTTCGCCATCCATACCCTTCTGTACGTAGGCCTGAACCCGAAGTGTGCGGCCGTGGCATTTTGGAGCACCTTTATGTTCACACCTGCATCAGCCCTAACCATCGGCATAACGAAGGTGGATATGACATGGTAGTCCAGACTCCTATGGTCGCTGGAGATGGAGCTGGCAAGACATGTATGCGGTCCGTTGTATCGCTTCACTTCCCAGATACCCTTCTGCTGTCGGAGACTCAACCGAATTAGCCATGTGCACCCATTCCCAAACTCAGAACACTTTCCCACATACCTGCGGTAGTCAGACTCAACGACCTTGTACTGGACCCCTCGGCGGATACTGTACGTCTTCACACTCAACAGCGCCTCATCTTTATCTGGAAATTGTTGGCCAACCTGGAATTCGTTCATACCGGCAGACCCCTCGGTATCTCTAGCACCAAATCCTGAGGCCTGCAGATCATTGTCGTCTTGCCGCATGGCATCCAGGTCCAATGAGGAAAAATGGGGTGGATACTGCTGTGTGCCAGAACTAGATCCACCTGTAGCCCTTGTCGGAACAGTAGTTCCAACATCATCGCCGCTTTCATCAGCGATCATTTCCGGCTCCACGTCATCGTCATCTGGATCATCAAACAAACCATCACCAACACCAGCCGGTGTGGGACAATGTACCTCGGTGGGAATATGTTCCCCATACCGAACCTCGTCTCCAACATTGCCGCTCAGATCAACGGCAAACGAAGGGGACGCAACAGGCTGCATCGGTGGCTCATACACAGGAGCAGAGGATGAAGCAACAGCAGGTCTCGAGCTCGAGCCGGCAACCGCGGCTATAGTAGTGGCATTCCGGTTCGAACCACCCGAGCTAGATACCACATCAACCAACTTTGCCAACATCTCTGGTGTCCTTACCTCGGGAAACTGCCTACGAGAAAGAAACATAACCTGCAAGTCCTCGTCACTACCGATTGTGAAACAATCAAACTTCACGGTGTCATGGAGCACCGCTGTTGGAATGCGGTAGAAAAACTTCTTGACCCGTTTAACGCCTTCAACACCCAGCTTCTCCAGCACAGAGCTAACAAGTGCATCGTAGGTGGTTGTCGGCGTCACGATAATGCATAGGGGATCCTTATCAGTGAACTTCACGCCGGACCGAGTTTTTCTTTTAATCGACCCTCTGTAATGTACCAGAACTAGGAAACTCTCCTCACTAGCCATCTCAGCTCTTTGTTGAGAGCAACATGAGTTCACAGCATATATATAGAGACCTGGGTCGCACTATATATATATATAATTCGAATCTATATGTTTCGAATTATCTAATGTCACAACCTAACCTAGTAATTCGAATCAACTTGATTCGAATTACTAAACAATGTGCCTTCATAGTAATTCGAATTAACTAAATTCGAATTATCATTCTGTAATTCGAAACAAGTTGTTTCGAACTTCATTCAATTCTTGTCTTCCTAGTAATTCGAATCATATCAATTCGAATTACATTAAAATCAAATTCGAATCATATTGATTCGAATTATATAATAACTCGTCCGGGTTGATTCACGTCTTGAATTTTCATTTGGCTGAATTAGGTAATTTTGAGCTCTCCTTGTCTCATTTGGGTTTTTTACCCTAATCTATAATACCAAAATCAACGTAATTTTAAAAAATTTATATTTCCATAATAGTATTACGGATAAAAATACTAGTTAAGTATTAAAAGAAAGCAACCAAGCTCTTCTTAAGTTCTTATAGTAACCTTTTTCAAATAGTTATTCCTTTTTGTTTAATTAGTATATTTTAAATAATAATCCTTTAAAAAGATATTTCGTTTTATTGATAATTCCTTTGGCATAGTCATTAAAATTATAAATCTGAGTTTAATTCACCGTTTTTTTATATTATTATCAAAACCAAAGAGCTAAGAGATAAAATATTATTAATAAACAAATTATTATTATAATTAAATCTACTATTTTTCTATGATCACATTTCTACATTACTTTTTACAAACTTAGGTAAGCCATCTATTACACTGTTATAATGCTTTGAAATCAAAGAAAACTAAGGTAATAATTAATTCAAACTAAATATATTATCCTATTATATATTTAATCTAAAAAAATTCTTCAAATCATTCTAGTATTTTTTTGCTTGAGTAGTTTCTTTTAAACAAATCTTTCGTCCATTAGAAAACTCAGATAATGATACAGTTCCTACATAAAAAATAATTATAATAATTTAACTACCGTACATAAATAATTTAAAGAATTTAAATAATTAATTATATATTTTCTAATTTAGTAAAGATTGAATTACACTAACTAATTAAGAATGAGAAAATAACTTACTATGATTCATCACGAATGTTATTTTTTCTGTTTGTTTCACCTAATTTTTTTAGAACTTTTTGTGCATGACTAATAACTTGTTTTTCCGTTCTTGTTTTGACATAATCTTCCGAAATTCTTTTCCACTTGCGTCCTAATTCTTTATATCCTCTAAGAAATAACCTGTTAAGACACATTTTTTGAAATAATTATTAAAAAAATTTATTAAAAAATTACAATGGGTATATGGTATTTTTAGAGAATTTATTTTAGAAATAAAATAAAAAAATTAATTATTTTTCTATACATGATTTTTTAACTTAATCTTTTAAATATAATATTTTTTTTAGAAGTAGGGCGAGTTCACCTAATTCCTAGCGAACTTCATTTTAATTTTTTTCCAAATCTACGTAACTCAAATTTTTAAGTCATTATCATGATTTTCAAGGATACATAAAATTACACAAAAATATACAGACAACAACCATGACTGCTTCAATATTACTGACAGCGATGGTAACCATTATCATCATCTCTAGACATATACAGTATACGGGAATAAGCCATATTTAATAAGAATTTTTTTCTCATTATAAATTTGAAAAAAAAATCATTAGTTTTATTAAAAATATGACTTATTCTTGTGTACTCTGAAGACGATGATAATGATTATCATTGTCCGTCGTGAAGTTTAAAAATTTGAGTTAGCTATTTTTTTAGAATTTGAAGGAGAGTTAGCCAGAAATGCGGCGAACTTGCTTTGAAAAAAAAATCGTATTTAAGAAATTAAAGTTGAAAAATAAAATTTAGGGAAATAATAATTTTTTTTTAATTTTATTTCAGAAAAAAACTATATTTTTAGATATTAAACTTTTTTTTCAGATTTATTTTTTGAGCAAAATACCTCAATAAACCAAATGCACATTAATATTATTTGAATGTCCCAAAGCAAAAAATGCAACGTCAAAATCCCAAAGCATATTTCTATATAAATCGAATTGATTAAATTCGATTTAATGAAAATCGTAATAAATCGAATCCAATAGATTCGAATTAGGTGAAAAATGTTAATGGAATGAAAATCGAATCAAGTGGATTTAAGTACATGTTAAAATACTAATAAATCGAATGGATTCGTTTCGACACGTTTGCTTGGTCTCCCAAAATTTGAATATAATAGATTCGATTCGCTTAGACTTTGACTATAAAATTTTTGTTTTTCAAAATAATTTATTAAATTAGTTTTTAGAAGATAATTTTTAAATAAATTTTTAGTATTAGTTTTTTAAATAAATTTTTTAAATAAATTTCAAAATAAAAAATTTTATACCTAAAGTTTACGCAAATCGAATCCATTAGATTTAAACTATGGGAGACAAAGCTAACATGTAAATCGAAGCTAGTTCATTCTATTTATTAGCATTTTAACTATGTATTTAATTCGAATCCATTTGATTCGATTTTCATTTCATTAACATTTTTCATCTAATTCGAATCTATTGGATTTAATTTACTACGTGTTTTATTATATAGAAATACTTTAAAATCTTGACGTTATATTTTTTGATTTGAGACATTTAGATAAAATTGATGTTTTTGGTTTGAGTCCAAGAAAGGATATTATGCTCGTATAATAATAAATAAAAGATGAGGAAAAAGCAATAGAATAATACATACTCTTTCTCTTGTTGAGTCCAATGAACTGTTTTCTTTCTTTCAGTAGTCTTAGTTAAAGGTTGGTGTTCGATTATGTTGGTGTTGGCAGGTTGGTTTTGTTCACTTGTTCCGGGGAGGGAGAGTGGATTGCGTTCCAATGTGTTGTGAGGTGCAGCAGGTGCGATGGAGGTGTGATGCAGATTGCTATAAGATTTATGGATGAGATTGATGTCGGTGAGGAGCTCCTGGAAGCGTTCCTGTATCTGCTCGGGGGTCTTCCCGGGGAGACAAGCAGCCACAGCCTCCCACCGGTTCTGCATTTCTTCCGGAAGACATTCAGCAATAATTATTTCAAACTGTTTGTTCTCATCCTCACTCCAGACGGGCTCAGGCTGTGCCTGAGGTTGTTGATAGCCACACACGTCAGCGGGAAACTCATGCAGAGGCACATCGGTGGCAAGCTGCGACGGAAGCGGAAGCTGAGGCTGAGGCTGTTGATTACCACCCACATTGGCGGCAAGATTGTGGTTTTCGTCCCCAGTCCAGACCGGATGATGCAGAGGCAGAGACTGAAACTCAGAGGGCCACTGAAACTGAGGTGCTCCCATGTCGAACTCTTTGTTCTCATCCCCACTCCATACTGTCTCAGGCTGTGCCTGAGGTTGTTGATAGCCACACACATCAGCGGGAAACTCATGCAGAGGCGGAAGCTGCAACTGAGGCTGTTGGTTACCACCGACATTGGCGGCAAACTGCAGCAGAGGCACATCGGTGGCAAGCTGCGACGGAAGCGGAAGCTGAGGCTGAGGCTGTTGATTACCACCCACATTGGCGGCAAGATTGTGGTTTTCGTCCCCAGTCCAGACCGGATGATGCAGAGGCAGAGACTGAAACTCAGAGGGCCACTGAAACTGAGGTGCTCCCATGTCGAACTCTTTGTTCTCATCCCCACTCCATACTGTCTCAGGCTGTGCCTGAGGTTGTTGATAGCCACACAGGTCAACGGCAAACTGCGGCTGAGGCAAATTGGCGGGAAACTGCCACAGAGGCACATTGGCTGCAAACTCCGGCAGAGGCAGAGGAGGCTGAGGCTGAGGCTGAGGCTGAGGCAGAGACAGAGGCAGAGGCAGAGGCAGAGGCTGAGGCAGAGGCAGAGGCTGTTGATTGCCAATTGGAAACTCAGGAAGAGGCACATTGGAGGATGAGGGCGACTGAAACTGAGATGATCCCACGTCTGCGGCAAACAGCTCTGCGTCCGGAAGAGGCACCTCCAACAGTTTCATAATTGAGAAAGGATCAAATTCTTCTTCACTCATTCTTGGATTAACTACTTCTTCTTCGTTTTAGGATTTCAAATTAGACTATGGGTACTTCTTCTTCTGCTTAGAATTTTCAATATGGCCAATTTTATAGTATCTACCACGAGTTCTTTAAATTTTGCTTAATTTATCTTTTTTAATATTTAATTTTTTAAAAATGAGTTATTTTTATATTTTTTAAATTAAATATTAGTTTATAATCTTTTTAGATAAATAAACACTATCTTTTTAGCACTATTTTAAATCTTTTTATTATAATTTTTAATTGACCAATTCTATGATATTTATGAAGAATTCTCTAAACTTTGCTTAACTTATTTTTTATAATAAATATTAATTTTTAAAAATTATTTATTTTTATATCTTTTAAATTAATTATTAATTTATAATATTTTAGATAAATAAGCACCCTTTTTTTTAAACACCATTTTAGATCTTCTTCTTATTAGAATTTTAAATTACATTATGAATAGTTCTTCTTCTTGTTAGGATTTTAAGTTAAATCTTTTTCTTAGAATTTTAAATTAGATTATCGATACTACTACTTCTTCTTAAGATGTTAAATTATGGATAAATCTAAAAGGATTTCATCAACTTAAAGTTACTATTATCTTTTATCAATAAAATCTTAAAATTTTTTTGAAACATAATAGTACCATTAATCCAAGACGCAGTAGTTTAAATTAGACTATATTGATTTTGTTTTTTAATCTAACATCCCTCATGTAATCATACATCTAACACCCCTTATGTAAACTTACATCCTATTACAATCTGATTGAATGAAAAGTGTAAAATAAAATTGCTCTATGAATACTAAAAATTAATCATTACGTATTTATATTTTTATATATGTTATACATATATTACATATATTTTTCTAATAAATTAGTTCGCCAATAAATAAGTAAACATTTTACAGTAAAATAATCAACCTATTATGTTAGAATAACCAAATATTTTTAGAGTAATATAATCGATTTTTTTCTTGAACATCAAGTTGAATGTAAAAATAATTATTTTAAATGCTGGAATTTTTTTTGAATAAATACTAGAGTTTAATGTAATTATCTTTTTATTTTTGAACTACAAACACTAATAGTCTAATACAGATATAAAACATACAGGCACATAAATTTTAAACTTTTATAAGATATGAGACACGACATGTATACATATAAAATATAAGAGAAAAGAACAAATAGATTTCTGACCTTTTGTCCTGCAGATATTTTTGTCCTTAACCATTAAAAAATACTTTTAAGTTTTCGACCTTCATAAAATTTGGACGGATCAGTCCCTCCGTCCAAATGCCTCCATCAGACCAACGGAAAAGTCTAACGTGACTCCTGTAATACTTGTAACGCGTACGCGTGTCTGGTAAAATTTTCTCTCACGCGTCGCTGGCAAACTTCCCTCTCATGCGTACGCGTCACCATGAATTCAACGAATCCTTGTTGTCATTCTTGCCTTCAAAATATCGAACGGGAGAAAAGTAAGAATGATAGAGCCTTTATATGATTAAAGAAAGTTACAATGATGAAACTGCTTTCAAAGTTAAAAGTTACTGTTAGTAACATTTTTCATTGACTTTTTTTCTTTTTTTTTTTATTTTTTGCATCATCATAGCCTTGCATTGTACATCAAAATGTTAATTTAGTATTCTTTTACATCGTACTCTTATTACAGTACTCTCAATAGTTTTATTCTTAATATTATTTTAAAATTCAACGTTTAAAATTATATTATTACCTATGATTAATTTTTTATTTAATTTATCTTTTTTAATGAGATCATAATTTATATTATAAAAAATTACACTAAAATATAGTACACGAGAATTACAATTATAAAGAGAATACTAAAAATAATAAAAATTAAATATTTATTTTGACAATGATAAAAATAAATCTAAAAATTTTTAATGATATTTTTATATAGATATTTTTAGTACTTTTAGTACTCTTTTTTAGTACGCTATAATTTTACTATTATTATTCTATACAAAAAAATAATAAGTAAAAATGTACATAAACAAAATAAATAAGAATAAAAACTAATAATATCCATGAAAGAGTACTAAAGAAAAAATATTATAAAAAAAATAACAAAATTAATCAAATGAACAATGAAGTACAAATTTGGGAGATAGAAAATAAATTTTAATCTAACGTGAAAATGTAAACGCAAAAGCTATCATTTTTAGCTTTGGCTAAACTTGGGTTAAAAATCAAAATCATGTTTTAAGTTCAGAAGAAGAAAAAATAGCCAAACTAAAAAGTGAAACTTAAAAAAAAACTAAATTTATGTTTGATGCTTCAAACGTTAAAAATTGCTAAATTTAATTTACTTTTCTCCTATTCGATGCCTTGATATGTTTGTTTGAATGATTTAAAATTTTGAAGGCAAGAATAGCTTAAAAGAAATGAAAAAAAAACATGCAAAGTGGAGTATTCATAAAGAAATGAAGATTTGTTGAATTCATATCGACGTGTACGCATGAACCACGCGTACGCGTAAAAGGGAAGTTTGCCAGGCGACGCGTACGCGTGACCCACGCATACGCGTGACCAGTGGCGAAACTTAAAACAAAATTTTGGGGGGCCACATAGAAGATAATTGTCAAAATGCTTTTGATATGAACCCATTTAATATAAGTTCGTCTAATCTAATCTCTCTGGTTTGAGTGATATTGCCAAATTTAAAGCCGTTTTTCAAGGTCTCGTTCTAAAAAATTAAGGTAACTTTTTGAACTTTTAAAGGTTACATCTCACTTTTTTCGTGATTCATTAAAGTAGAAGAATTATCTACATGTGTTGATACTGTAAAAATTATATGTTTTTCTTCTTAAATATTAGCCTTTCTCTTAAAAAATGCATCAATTATTTGATTTTTCATTATTATTTTATATAAAAATTTGAATATATATCCTGTAGAATATTTAAAGAAGAAGTTAGAAAGACAAATATTAAAATTTATAATATTTATTGAATTTTTTTATCAATTTATACAAAGATAATATATTAATATTTATTAAATATTTTATTATTTTTATCATATAAATAATTAAATTAAATAAATAATAAAATATAAAATAATATTAAATTAAATAAATAAAAAATATCTAATTTTTATATGTAAACTTAAAGATAGAGAAAGTGTTATTTATTGAACTTATTGAGTACTTTAAGTCATAATAAAGTATTTAAACCAATTGAATTATTTTTTATCTTTTGAAAAAATATTACTAATTTTTTTATAAAAAGTATGGGGGAGTCATGGCCACCCCTTGTCTGAACTAAGCTCCGCCACTGCACGTGACCAGCATTTTTCCGTTGGGTCTTAGATGGAGGGACTGATCCGTCCAAGTTTTGTACAAGCGAGAAATTTAAAAGTATTTTTTAATGGTCATGACGAAAATGTCCGCAAGACAAAAAGTCAAGACCTATTTATTTTTCTCTCAAAATATAAAGTATTTTTAGATGAGTGCGTGTCTGACATACGAACACAAATCTTAATATGATCAACAGTCAACACTACCTCACAGAATAATTGTGCTATGCTTCAACTTTTTTCTTTTTTTCCTCCCTTAAGGGAACCGAGTCAAAATCACAAAATCTTGCACTGTATGCAGCTTAAAATCATTGAAGGACAATACTTGGACCGTTATACCAAAGCAGTAATACATCGAGGTTTTGAATTTCCACTTTATATTTACAAATTTCAGATAATGCTGCAACTTACGTTACATGTATACGTGATCATATCACCTCCTTTTCCAATTTCAAGACCGCCATGAAAGCTTCTTGAGGCACATCAACTTTACCAATGGACTTCATCCTTTTCTTTCCTTCAGCCTGACAGCAGAAAGAGAATGATACCATTATGAACAATCTTCAAAAATGACACTAACATCAACTTGCTATGAAACCAGTTTCGTGTTTCCCTGTTGATGCAAGCAAAACCATTTTCTTTGATACAGGAAGAAATACTATTTAAGGTGAATGCATCATGCTATCTTGATTGATAACTGAAACTATCAACTTATATTGATCGGGCAGTACCTGTTTCTTAAGTAACTTCTTTTTCCTCGAAATGTCGCCACCTAGAAAAATGACATCGAACATGAAAAAAATTGTCAAACAGCAACCCAGGCAACCAGAAAGGCAAGGGAATCAAAGTGAAACTTTGTCATGCAAAATATTGTTCATAAGATTTACATGGAAGGAACATTCATTTTCAAAATAGAGAACACAAAGGAGAAAACCTGAACATGTTAAAGAAGAGACTTGACACAATCAGAATTCAAACTGCAAATTATTTAAGCCTCCTTATTCGAAGTATAGTTTTCTTTTCTATTACATGTGAGTAATTATTCTGCTAAACCAACAAGGTTTGCCACTTGTATTACCATAACATTTGGCTAAGACATCCTTCCTTATTGCAGATAAAGCTTCACTAGCAATCACTTTTGATCCTATGCATGCCTGCAACAGAGACAAAAATACATATATTATTGTGGTTAATTTTCTGAATGAATTCTTATGCCAAATAATAATAATAATAATAAAGAATAATTAACATCTAGTAAATAAAGCATTTCTTGAGCAGAAAAAGAAAAAGTAAAATATTAAAATGATATTCAAAGCATATAAAGAAGGAGAATTAGAAAAGAGAATATTATATTATTTTTAAGATAGCGTTAGCACGAAATGAGTGCCCAATTCTTACTTGGATTGGTACTTTAAACATTTGACGTGGTATGAGCTCCTTCAGCTTTTGAGTCAAAGCCCTTCCAACAGAATAAGCCTGCCACACAAGCCTATGTCAAATTTGTAAATTTATGACGTCAAATTATAAGCATAAAATAGTGGACTCGATACTCTTGGATTCAGGGTTCAAATATCAAGGACCAACTATATCAAAGTAGTCCTCAAACTCTTTTGAGTGAGCACTTCAGTCCCTGATCTTTGTTTATTAGACCGGTAGTTCCTAAATTTAAAAACTACGAGATAGATCAGTCCTTAAAACTTACAAAATGATATACTTTAAGTCCCTCCTCCAAACAACCAAAACTCACAAAAAACGATTGATCTGTCTTACAGTTTGTAAGTTTAGGGACTAACGTGCCCACATAGAAAAAGTTTACAATGCTAATTTTTCCGCACTGATAATTCAGCTTAACTATGAAGAATGGAAGCTGAAAAACTTGAACCACTCACTATTTCATGATGAAATATGTAATACCAAGTCAAGATCAAACGCCAAAATTTATTAAACAGAATCTCAAAAATATTCACAACCCAAAAAATAGGCAGTGAAATTAACACATCAATTATTTTTCCCAATCCAATTTGATCCCTTAATATATCTATAATAAATTCAGAAGCAATTTATATTAATTAAAATTTCTAGAGGGTCAGATATTTATCTCTAAACCATGTATAGACTGCAAAATAATTACCTTATCTCTGTGGACAATCGTAGCCAATGGCTCCACACTGTCACCATTTATCAATATGTCAAGTTTAATTAAATCACTTTCTCTGTACCTGATAATTAAAGAATAGAAAATATTAGAACATATTGGAAAAACAAGCTTCTCAGACGGACTATACAATTTCATTTAACAAAGGAAAAGGATAGCTTAGAATTATAAATCCAAGTATTACGCGCCTCAAAATGAAAAATTCATTGGAGGTCCATATTTAAATTTGAGAAGCTGAGAGTAATTCTGGATAAAAGGGATGTTAAAAGTAAGATGAAGAATATTGTTTGAAAGTGTAATATGAGAGTAACGCTTTTATTGTAGGTAACAACTGGGGATCATATCAAAATTGCCGGGGTCAATATTCAAAACTGGATGTATTAAATCAAGAAATGCTTCATCTCAAATTTGTAATCATGAAGTGTGAAAACACCACTAAATATTCTACTGAACAGCTAAGGAACCTGTGGCTAGTGAATGTTAGAAAACTAGGTGCAAAGAGGAGTATAAAAAGCACATTGAGCATACATGAGAACTATGTAGATGAGTGGCTATGCAAGTACACAAAGACAAGGAATGAAGGTATCTAGGAGAAAGTTGTAAAAGAAAGCTTTAGGATAAGGCAAAACCATTGTAGATGATTGTCTAAAGCAGTTTGGTCAAATCAGAAAGCAAAACCATTGTCTCCAATGACAAAAGTAGATCAAACAGAGATAATAATCCAAAAAGGAACCAGAAGACCCCAAAAACCACTAGGACAAACCATTTAACACGGAGAAAGGTACGACAATATGGATCCGGACAGAGCCAAATTGCATGACTTTTCTTATGAAAGCAAGCTTAATTAGATATGGCATGGTTAATGTTGTATAAAAAGGATATTGATAAGGGATGGCCTCTGATTAGATAGAAGTGGATAGTATATTAGTAGGCAAGGGAAAAGGAAAGAAAAGGAATAAGTTATTGGTTGAGAGGGAGATAAAGGATCTCTCAAACCACCTTAACATCGTAACCTATTCTTCTACCTCCAGATTACTTTGATCTAGAGTAGAAGGTTGACTAAACTCAGATATTCAGTTTTTCTCTATTTATTGTCTCTTTTCTAGGTCAGCATATTAGATATAACATAGAACTGAATGCCAACAGTGGCAACCAACAGCTTACTTGAATATGCAGCATTAATTTATACTAGTGTCAGCAAATAATTAGATACTCCCAGTCATTTGTTTACTAGAAGATGACAAAATCTACATTAATTTATAATCCCAAAATTGCTGGATTTCCTATTTAACTATTTATGAATAAAAAAACGGGGGATTTTAACAAAAGTCAATAGTTTTAATCCAGCAGAATCCCTCATAACTATTATCAATAAACTATACTTCCATAAACAATTACCCGATAAAGGTATACTCCATACTAGCATAACCCTTACTTCTCGACTTTAACTGGTCAAAGAAATCACCAACCATCTACAAAGTTGATATTCAGAGAGATTCAGAAAGTTGAAAGCAAACACTTACAAACTAAGCACGAGTTTAAAGGGTAAATTGTCAAGAATGAATGCGAGAGATTACTTCCGCTAGTGGTATTTCGTAGGTGATTGATGCTCTATTTTCAGTGATAAACTTCATTTCTTTAAACAATCCTCTTCTGTCTTGTCCCAGTTCCATAAGTGACCCGATATAATCCTTTGGCGAAAGCATCTCAATCTGTACAAGTTACATTACATCCAAGTAAAATTTTTTTTTTTTTTAAATAAAGAAAAGAAAAGAAGAAAAATAAAATAAAAATCCAGTACTGCTTTGATTTAGCACAGCAAATTACCTTAACATATGGCTCCTCAATTGATCTCCTTTTTCCAGGTTCAGGAAGTAAAGATGGATTCGAGCATTCAACCTTCAAATAATTTTCACAAAATGATAGTCTTCATATGACAAATATATAAACAATATAGAAAGAATTTTATTTTAATAAATAGTTCACCGATAAAAAATACAATAAACTGTATTACATAGAAATGGAGCTTAGGGATAAGAAGAAATTACAGTATCTCCATCTACACAGTTCACTCTGTAAACAACACTTGGAGCGGTAGTTATCAAGCTCAGATTGTATTCTCTCTCAAGTCTTTCCTGTAAAGATAATACAAGGTTTCTAACGTTACTCCAAGGTACAAAGTACAAACCATGCATCAAGGAACAGTGACGTATAGGTATTCTATGAAAGTCAAAGAGCATATGCTTCAAAACAAATCCAACCTGGACAATTTCCATGTGGAGAAGACCCAGAAACCCACATCTAAACCCAAATCCCATGGCACTTGAAGTCTCCGGTTCAAACTGGAAACCAGAAAAGAATAACATTTTTAAATAACCAGTACAAATCCTACCAAAGTCAGCTAAAATATAAGAAAATCGGAAATCATAGCTGTGGAAAAATTGTTTACCAACAAATGTAAGATAACTAACAAATACATGAAATCAAGAGAAATTATGCATAAAGATACCACTTGGCATAATTTAAAGAAAATTCTATGCATATTTTCTTGTATATCAGTTCAAGGCCACCTTCAGTGCAGCATCATTAAGTTGTAGCTTCTCAAGGGCATCACGTAGATCAGGAAATCTGCCATCAGAAGGAAAATAAGAAAACAATTAAATTCCAGAGATATTCAAGGGTAAATATAGAAGTCTCAAGAAAGCAAGGGAAACCGCAGGGGGAATCAAATAGGGATTAAAAGAAAAAGAGGTAAAAATAAATCAATACTGGTCAGCGTCAACAGGAAACAGGCCACAAAACACCATAGGAGTCGCTTCCTCATATCCAGGGAGTGATTGATCTGCCTTTCGACCATAGTGAGTCACTGTGTCACCCACTCTGGCATCAGCTACTGTTCTTATTGACGCCGACAGGTAGCCCACCTGTTAAAGCACAATAAAAGATATAGAAGTCTATAATGGATTAAAAAAATTACCAAGAAATAAAAATAAAAAATAATTCCATTGAACAAAATTGTCATGCTAGCAAAATATGTTGCAAGAGATTGTTTCAGTTTAAGAAGGAGCCTCGTTGGTTTGTTGATGATCTGTTGTATACACAGGAGAAACAATGCAACAGTGTCATGTACTCATAATTGTTATCTCACTATTTCAAGTCATTTACATGATATCAGTGATTCATGCTTCATAGAATGTGCACATATGACAGGATGGAAAGAAAAGATGGAATAACCAAAAATACAATAAGCAATACGAAATACATAAACCTGATAATTATATTCATCAGAACTATTATTTTACCTCTCCAGCATATAATTCTTTAACCTCTTGTTGATTCGGAGACAAAACTCCAATTTCATCAGCAAAATAATCCTATAGTTTAATAAACCACATTAGTTTATTGGAAAATGGAAGTGAACACAAAAGCAAAGTTTTAATAAAGGAAAGGGTATTTGGAACTTATTCTAATTTTACTTTAAGACTTAATGAACGAAACTACAGATAGGAAACTATGATAACATGTTTCATTCCACTAAACTAAACTATGATACCAAATGTAAGAGATCATTAGAAGTAATTTACCTTCCCACTAGCCATAAAATAGACTCTATCACCTTTCTTTATAGTCCCGTCCACAACCCGGAAGTATACAATAACACCTCTATATGGATCATAGTAACTGCACTAAGATTCATGTAAACAAAACATGAGTACTTGAGGGTTCAATAGTCACATAAAATAAAGCTGGCACAACATGCAAAGGAGATTTAATCTATCCTACTCATTAAATGAAGTTTATGCCCGCAAATAGTACACTTTTGTGAGGAAGTCTTGCATTACACAACAATAATAACTGCTAATACTTGTCCCACTAGTTGGGGTTTGTTACATGGATCAAGTATCTCATGATGCTCTAAATATGCTTTCATAAATTCCCCTAGAGTTTTCTTCATCTTAACGATCTTCTTCATTTTATCAAAAGTAAACAAATTAGTTAAAAGTAAATAAAAACATATAGGATTTTTAGGTCTCTCTCTACCTACCTCAAGTTATAGGACTACTAATCCACTCTCCTTATTGGGGTCTTTACCTTCTCCAAACATATACAAACCACATAAGATGAGGTTCTATCATCTTCTCAACAATTTTCCCTATCTAATATAGTCATTCCTAATCCTATCCAGTCTAGTGTGGTGCCCACTCATCTCTTGCAACACCCTCATCACCATCACATCAAGCTTATTTTCTTGTTGGCTTTTACTGCCCAACATTCAGCCCTATATAACCATTGCATTATATGGACACATGACATTCCAGCTTGATGCACTAAGTTATGATCCTTGAACATACATGAAGCTAGGTATGCAAAAACAAAACTACATGGAAACAAATTAGATAAAATATAATTGGACCTTACGAATGGAAACTTAACCCTTGAATAAGCCAACTGAGTCAAACTTGAGGTGTCAATGTCATCTTTTTTAGATTATATGAACCTTACCAAACTTATTTCATATTGTCAATGTCATTCAAATTTTAAATGACAATGATGTGATTCCATCATCTATTGGCTCCATTAAGTCATATATTCATCATCAAATGGCATCATTTGATATCATTGTCAGATAGCAAGTGTACCTATCAAATATTAAAGCCCTTAATGGCCTTTGTGATGTATCAGCAGGTGGTGGAATTCTCGCAACAATTGCATTGAGAATATCAATTATACCTATTCCTTCCTACACAATAATGTAAATGAATTATGTCCTAATAATGGTATATACAGTTACACATCAAAGATAATAAAAAATATTGAACCTACTTAAACCATACAAAAGCACTGGACATAAAAGTACAATAACTAACCTTTGCGGAGCACAGAATAGCATTGCTACAATCCAGACCCACAACCTACAAGAAATCAGCTCAAGTTAGAATCTCCTTATGAATAATGTAAGCATGATTCTATAATTTGTAAATACAGAATAGAAAAATAAGCAATGCTCAAGCAAGGAAGCCCCAATAGACATATTCATAAATTTCAAAATTCCCAATGCATAAATTATAACCACTCTGATTGAAGTACTTAAACTAGGGCATGTCAGATTTTAGGATGTTGAATGGAAACAAACTTCAATCGAGAAAGAGCACATATTTATGTCTCTCTCCCCTTCAAGCAGAAAAGTTACGAGTATGACAACATCAGGGAAATAAATTGACATTTGACAAACAAACCTCTTCAATCTCCTTAATAACTCGATCTGGTTCAGCACCCGGAAGATCTATCTTGTTCAAAACCTGTCAGACAGTCTTACAAAATCATTTGCAAAGAAGTAGAATTTTTGTGGATGTGAAGACATTGCAGTGGCCTTTTTTGGAGGGAGAAAACACTTAAGCTTTTAATTTCAAATAACTTCAAAAATAACATTCATAGAGGATACAGCAATTCTCAATGAATTACTATAAAACTACATATAAGAACAGTCAAGAACAACATTCTTACCGGGATAATTTCTAGATTGTTTTCCAAGGCCAAATAAACATTAGCTAGCGTTTGTGCTTCTACTCCCTGTGATTTGGAAACTAGTTTCAGTGAAGAGCAGAAGCTGGCATCTACTCCAAGTAGATCACCCTTGCATGATAAAGGACAAGCAACCAAAGAAGAGAACAAAAGAGAAAGAATCACCTGAGAAGCATCTACTACAAGAAGAGCACCCTCACATGCAGCAAGTGACCGAGAAACCTAGCCACAGATGATATAGTCATAAACCATAGTATTATTATCATTCCAATAATGTTTGAGAAGTGAGTAGATTCTACTCCCTTCCCCCACCCTCCAATCCTAAAAGGATAATAATAATAATAATAATAATGTACTCGGGGAGGTCAAACTTAATATTAGTAACAAACATTCAAATAACAATGTGTAATACAGAAATTCAATTTTGTAAACTGACAACGTGAAACATAATTCAAAAAAGCCAAAAAATAAGCCTGAAATGCAATTGATTTAACTGATATTTTTAGCAGCCTTTGTCAAGATTGGCTAAAATAGAAAACAACCAAAGACATCACAGACTAATGAATTTTATAAGAATGGTTTCTAAGTGACAACAGAGGATGAAAGAAGAGTGAATGAGAGGTAAAAAGAAATAATACCCTTTTCCCCTTTTTGTTCAAATATAGAAAAATGCAATTTATTGTAAAAAAAAAATCATTTAAAAGAACCGTATTTGTGCCTAGGCTTTCTTTTTTTTCTGAATTAATTCTTGACAACACAAAAAAAGAAGCTCTAACTATGGAGTTACATCTAATTGAGGTTCATAAGTTTGAGCAAAAAGAAACAAACCCATACAAGATAAAAGGCATACTACAGTATTATTTTACAACTTTACATACCTCATACGAGAAGTCAACATGCCCGGGAGTATCAATCAAATTCAAGCAATATGGTTTATTCTCAAACACATACCGCATTCGAGCTGCCTGCGATGATTAAAATTAATAAAATGCTTTCTCACACACTACAGATTTTAATTTTGAAATGCAATCAAAAATTAATTTGCTCCAAAATGCCACCCATCTCTAACATAAGATACACTACTATTTAACAAAATTTTACGCCAGACTTCCTAGCCCACTTTACCACACTTCTGCGTAAAAGATTGCGTCAATCAAAGAAGAGTTCCTTTCCGTTCTAAAGAAAATGATTTTAAAAATTAAAAAAAAGGGAGCATATCCATAATTCCATAGAAATTTAACTAAGAAAACCATGAGAAACTCAATTAGAGTATCTGAAGCTGTATGAGCTCCCACACCTTCGGTCACTGTCACGTAGGTGTTTGTAACAGCTGTAATCATTTCAAGACTTCAAGTTAGTTAATAGCTGTTAGAGATTAGTAACCGCTCATTGCAACCAACACAAACATGAATTATTCAGTTTCTCGGAAACTCAGATGTCTCTCTTTGGTCTCTACTACCATTCCATTGCTCCTTCTAACATTTTTCTCGCATTTCCTCGCTAGTTAATTAAACATAAGATACCTATACTAATATTCACAACAAATTAGGGAGATGTTAACGATAACGATAACAAGAACCTGGAGCTTAATAGTGATGCCTCGTTCTCTCTCGAGGTCCATGTTATCGAGAAACTGGTCCTTCATCTCTCGCTGGTGAACGGTGCCAGTAACCTGAAGCAATTTATCTGCTAACGTGGATTTCCCGTGATCAATATGCGCAATTATGCTGAAGTTCCTTATATTCGACACCGGCACCTTCCACATACGGAGGGGGGGGGGGAATGAAGCAGAAAATTCAGTTCAGTGAGTTACTTCGAAATTCGCAATCCGAAGCGTACAAAAAAAAAGTAACGAGACGAAGAACGAGTAGAAAAGAACCTTTTCCAGACGGTCTTGGCCAGCTTTTGCGACGGAGTCGATCTCGAAGAGAGTGTTAGCCTGGCAGGTGACGGCGGAGCTGCGGCGACGGACAGCGGAGAAAGAGGCATTTAGATTGAGAACGCGATGAGAGAAGAAGGAAGTTTTGGAATGAGATGATGTGTGGAATCTGCTGGTAGTGGTCGTGGTGGTGATGGTTGGTGATGGTGGCGCGTGGAAAAGTTGAGTTTTAACGGATAAGAGAGGAGACGCGCGACAAATTTCTGCGGCCATTGAACTCTATGTAAACTTTGGTCTCGCCTTCATTCTTGTGAATGTGCGCGCGTAGGGACCCACCACTTGATTCTTGATTTGAAATTGGGCCTATTGGGCTGGGCTCGTTTTTAAATCGAAAGCCCAATTTGGATTGGCACATGTGGGCTTCGGCAACACGATGGTTAACCTGTTTCTCTTGGAAAAAAAAAAAAACAAAAAACTTTCCTAAAATGCTTTTACTTTCACATGTTTGAAATGTTACTATGGGACGAAATATTCAATTTGTCCAAAGAATTGAATTCGATTATAATTAAGGTGAATGCTATGGTGCCTATCACATTATACTTAAGTTATTAAAAAGGGTAAATAAATAATATTTAATAAATTTTATGATTTACTTTTTACTTTAAATATTTTATTTTTTATTTTAAAAGATAAGTTAAGTAATTTAAACACCATAACAAAGACTTCATAAAACTCACCTATAATAATTAATTAAAAATCAGTTGACTTCATCCAATTTCCGGAGAAATGTGGCTGAAGCCCCCAAATGGGAAAATTCATATTTCATAGGACTAGTGTAAATCAGTAAACTATAAAATCCAATTCATTAGTTGGGAACCACAATACAAATTTATTTCGATTGGTTTTTTTCTTAGAGTGCAAATTGATTGGAGTTAGAAATTTAAATATTTAAAATTTCAATAGAATTTTAATCAAATATAACAAAATAATATATTTATATAATATATTTTTTAAAAAATAATATTTTTGTATTTTTTATTTTAAATAAATTAATAATTAAAAATTGAGTCAGTTCGATCAGATTAATTTTTTGACATTTTTTTAAGTTTTGGCCAATTAGTTAACAACTGATCTTTACGTAGAATTAGACTAATTTAATAGATTAGTTCATGAATTCAGTTTATTTTAACATCTTTTTATATTGCTAGTAAAATTAAGATAGAATATCTTCATTTCAAGAACAAATTCACTCGTTCTAACAAAGTATAAGAATCCATCTTTAAATATATTAGTGAAACTTTAATCAAATCAAGACATATTAGTAAATCTTTTTTAGTAAAATTGAATAAATAAATAAATCAATTGAGGAAAAAAGAAGATACATATTTGGAGGTTTACATAATTTTGCTCCTTGGCCTACTCTATATTTGAATGCCCTAAGTAAGTCCTATGTGGATTGTATGTATGGTGCATTTTTTCGTTGGCTATAATTATAGTGATTACTAGAGTTATAAAATTTTAATAATATTATTAAAAAAAAATTATATATTTTAGTTTGAATACATAAAAAAATTGCATTAAATTAAAAAATATTACTAAATAATAAACGAATATGATCTTAATATTAGCTATATTTTTTAAATATTGTCAAATTTTTATAATCAGCATAATCATAATTATTATAGAATTCACCTATATGTATGTTAGTGTTTTATTGTCGAATATTTTAAGATATTTTTTACAATAATAAAAATAAAAAATATATATGTTTTACGATTTTGATTATTTAATACGTTAGAAACAAAAATAATTTTACTTTCATATGCAGAATATTTTGCTTTTGGCTTATAAAAAATGCTTTTAGAATACTTGTTAATTAAATTAAGAAAAATTCTATGAAATCAACCTATTTTGTAGTTTTTAGTGATTAATTAGCCATCAATAAATGATTGTAAGGTGAGTAATAATATGATTAAATGATTGTAAGTTGTTGGAATATTAGGGGTTTGGGGGGAGACGGAAAACTGAGCATGATAAAAACATTAAAGACGAAATATAATGTGAACATGTTAGGCTTGATTGAAACAAAAAAGGAGGTTATTTCGAAATATGATGTTGCCAGGGTATGGGGAAGTAGTACGGTAGGATGGGAGTTTGTGGAATCTGTTGGGGCAGCTGGTGGACTTCTGTTGATGTGGGATGATATGATGTTTCAAAAAAGTAATTGTTATAAAGGGGAGAGGTGGTTGTGCGTTGAAGGTGTGTTAACGAAGAATAACTTCCAGTGTGCCTATTGTTTGGTGTACGGGGCACATGGGAGGGAAGAAAAGAGGGTGGTGTGGGAGGAATTGAGTTATATTGCGGGATTGTGTCAGGTTCCTTTCTGTTTGTTGGGAGACTTTAATGAGATTTTACAAGTTGCGGATCGCAAAGGGGGGATGAGTTTGTCGGTCTCAGCGGAAGAGTTTAAAAGTTGGGTTCAAGACATGCAGCTAGTGGATCTACCCCTTACTGATAGGAAATACACATGGTTCAGGGGTCAGTCTTGTAGCAGAATAGATAGGGTGTTGGTTAATATTGAATGGGTGGAAGAATTCCCTGACATTAGGCTGAAAGGTGGTCCAAGGGGCTTGTCCGATCATTGCCCGTTGATTGTGGATGATACACTGGTAAGAGGGGGTCCTCGACCGTTCAGGAGTTTGGATTCCTGGTTTACACATGAGGGTTTTCTATTGACAGTAAAAAATGAATGGCGAAAATTGGGAGGTACTCCGTTCCTTGGTAAACTGAAGGCCTTGACGACACCTTTGAGACAATGGCATAAGGATAATTTTGGTGATATGGATAATAGGATTATGAAGTTTGAGGATGAGATAAGGAAACTGGACGATCAGGTTAGTGAGGGAATCTATGACAATACAACGGAGGCTAGACGGAAGGCGTTGGTGAAATTTTGTGGAAAGTGGTACGTTAGGAAGGAAATCCATTGGAAACAGTTGTCTCGGTCCAAACATGCTAGGGATATGGATAGGAATACCAGGTATTTTCACAACATTGCCTCAGCTAGAAGGCGGAACAACAGGATTGATGCTCTGATAATCCATGGGAGACTTGTAAGGAATCAAGCAAGGATAAAGCATGCAATAAGGGGATTCTACAAGGAGTTGTATCGACAGGAGACTGCTCCACGGATTGGTATTCGGAATGGGTTGTTGAAGCAAATTGGTAGAGATTTGTTACTGTTGAGGCAGACGCTTTGGAGGTTCTACCTTCTGTGGAGGAAATCAGGGAGGCAGTTTGGGATTGTGAATCTTCTAAGGCCCCAGGTAGTGATGGGTACAATATGAATTTCATTAAGAAATGCTGGGAAGAGATTGGTCAGGAGTTCACTGAGGCAGTGATGGAATTCTTCCAAAGGGCTAAGTTACCTACAGATGTAAATTTAACTTGGGTAACGTTGGCCCCAAAGTTTGTGGGGGCTAAAGAGATCAAGGATTTCCGGCCGATTAGCTTAGTGGGATGTGTGTATAAAGTGGTTTCGAAGGTTCTAGTGAGAAGAATGAGATCGGTTATGCCAGGATTGGTGGGTGAGACTCAGACTGCATTTGTGAAAGGCAGAAAGATCCATGACGGTGCTCTCATCGCTTGTGAGACAGTCCATTGGCTGAAGTCACGAAGAAAGAAAGCGGCAATTATAAAGCTGGATTTTCATAAAGCTTATGATAGAGTCAGATGGAGCTTCGTGGATATAGTGTTAGAGAAAATGGGTTTTGGACAGCGTTGGAGGTTTTGGGTGAAGGAGTGTCTTACTACGGCCACTATGTCTGTACTGGTAAATGGGTCGCCATCCAAGCCGTTTAAAATGGAGCGAGGCCTCCGACAAGGGGATCCCCTCTCTCCATTTCTGTTTGTGCTAGTAGTGGATGTGTTGCATCGGATGCTGGGTGAAGCTGTCAGGAATGGCCGCATTGATCCGCTGCTAGTTGGGGGAAAGAATATTGCATTGTCGCATCTACAATTTGCGGATGATACGATATTGTTTTGTCCCCCGGTGATAGAGACAATTGTGAATTACAAGAGACTGCTGCAGTGTTTTGAGTTGATGTCAGGGTTGAGCATCAATTTTGATAAATCAAATCTGATATCGGTGAATTGTGAACAGGAGTGGATAGATCATGCGTGTGGTCTTCTGGGGTGCCAGCAAGCAGCATTACCAGTTAGGTATCTCGGAATTTCCTTGGGGGCTAATCCGCATTTGGTGAAGACTTGGAAACCGATAATAGATAAGGTGGAAGAGAACCTCAGCCTGTGGAAAGCAAAAGTCTTAAACAAAGCGGGTAAGCTCGTGCTCATAAAATCAGTGCTGAATAGCCTTCCGATATATTACCTTAGTCTGTACAAAATGCCAAAGGCGGTTGCGGATAAGCTGATATCCTTGCAAAGGAGATTTATGTGGTGTAAGGGGGATGGTAAGGAGGGTATCCCGTTGGTCAAGTGGGAACTGGTTCAGGCACCGAAAAAAGCTGGGGGCTTAGGGATTGGGGATGCATTGCTTCGAAACACAGCACTCCTGTTTAAGTGGTGGTGGAGGTTTTCAAAGGAGGAGTGCCCCTTGTGGAAGAAGATTGTCTGCTCGTGTAACAACCTGAACCCCGATATAATGCTAGTAAATCAGCAGCTACCGGTTAAAGGAGGGCCCTGGAAAGACATTTGCCATTTAAATATCATAGAGCAGCGGATAAAAGACAAAATGCTGACTGGCATGGCGATGGAGGTAGGTAATGGAAGAAGCACTCTGTTTTGGGAGGATAACTGGCTGCAAGGTGGACCCTTGAAAATGGCTTTTCCAAGACTATATTCTATTTCAAACCAACAAGGAGCTATGATAGGGGATTGTGGGTTTTGGGATGGATTTGAGTGGATATGGAATTTCCAGTGGAGAAGGGAGCTGTTTCAATGGGAGATGGAACTTCTCTGCCAGTTTCATGAGAGGCTAAGGCCGGTGAAGTTGGCAGCTGGTGCAGAGGATAAGCTGGTGTGGAAGTTTGATAGTAAAGGGATATTTTCTACCAGATCTGTTATACAGGTACTTCAATCAGAGACTCTGTCAGATGAGATAACGAGCTACAGCTTTACAAGTTCAGTCTGGCGAGGAGTGGTGCCTTCAAGAATTGAGCTTTTTGGATGGTTTGTGCTGGTTGGTCGAGTGAATACCAAGGAGAGATTGAGTAGGCTAGGCGTTATTATGCCCAGTGATAATATCTGTGTTCTTTGTAAGAAGGAGATAGAATCGGTCAAACATTTATTCCTTCTATGTGAATTCACGTGGCAGGTGTGGTGCAGTTGGATGAGGAGTTTTGGTGAGGATTGGGCTATTCCTGGTACCATTAGAGAACTGTTTGAGAGTTGGACTGGTAGGCATAAGCAAAAACAGGAGCAGAAAAGGTGGCTTATTGGGTTTTTCACAGTGATCTGGAATATATGGGTGGAACGTAATGCAAGGATCTTCAATAATAAGGAAGCAGGTGTTGACATAGTAATAAAGCGGACATTTCTGAGCTACGAAGAATGGACCGATAGTGATCCTTTCGGTAGTTGACAGGATTTATATATTTCTATGTAGCACTTGTTGTTAGAGTCCTTTGCTCCACTATTCTGTGTTGAGCTTATTTTGTTTCAAAAAAAAAAAATTAGCCATCAATAATATTTTTAATAGTATGAGATTGTATCTCATGATGTAAATCATTCAATTTTCTTTTGATGGTTAAGTGTTGCTCAGAATTTAACAAAAATGCTAGTCTTAGCACTCCTCTTAAATTAATACTATGTTATTTCACGTTTTTCCAAATGAACAGGTTCCTCTGCCAGCCATTGCAGAATTGTAGTTGAGTTGAGTCCACTACTAGATATAGTGCGTGTGTTAATGATAGTTTCTGCATTTTTTCCTTATTCGAATTCCAAAAAAAAAAAGAAAAAAAAAACTTTATAATAACGCTTTAACAATTCTTAATTATAAATTAAACGGTCTAGATTTATGCTTATCAAATCACTCTTTTCATTTTTGCTTTTTTATTTTCAAAAGTTTTGTAAATAATAACAATAATTTTAGCAAATAAATACCTATGATAGATTGAGCTTTTAATTTTGATATTTGATTTATAGTAATGTTTTTTAATAATATGTAAAATTTGGTATGCTTTTTTTTCATATAGAGATTATAAATTTAACCCTTTGATTTGTGAAGTTTATTTTTTTTAATTTTTAAAACACAAAATTTACTTTTTAATTTGTGAACGGACACAAAATCTACAATTTGTGAAGTAATATAAATCTATTCTCTTATTTGTGAACGTTAATTTTTTAAAATTTTTAAAATACAAAATCTACTATTCCATTTATATTTTAATATTATTTTTTTTTTAAATATGCAAATCGAACCTCCAATTTATAATTACCTTCGTACTAAATTAAGACGCACCACTTCTTATAATGGAGAATAACCCCCATATAAAAAAAACAGCCTAGATTGATTAATGACCTAAAAGAATGGCTCAGTACTAGAATTACAATTAGTGTTTCAGTGAAACGAAGCAGAAAAAGTGAGAAAAGGAAGTTGATTTTGCTTGACCAAACATAATATATCAATCAAATTAAAATGTTTTTAGAGACAGCATCAGATTCATACAAACAAACAAGAGCTGAGACAATTCAGGTTAAGAGCAGGCACAGCAGTGATAGATCGCCCAACATTGAAAAATCCCACTATTCCTTTTCTTCTTCTGACATGTGTTATCAGCATCACTAATTTTGTCCATTGTTTTGTTTAACTATTGATGCACATGATGATGCTAGTGTATTAATAGAAATTAATTAATATATTAATAAAAATAATAAACATATAATTAATTATGATATTAAAATTTTGGATTAAAATTTTACTGAGTAGTTATTAGATAATTGTGCATCTTTAATTATAAACAGATTAAAATTTTTATCAGTTTGATTATTCTGTAAATTTTTATAATTTCAATTAATCTTCAATTATTCTTTTTATAATTTATAATTTTTTATTTTTGCGTTAAGCTGTGTATAATCTGTCACGACTCACGAGAGTGAAGAAGATCACTAGAGGCTTATCTTTTGTGTCACAAGTGCCATCATTTTTTCGTTCTCGGTATTAAATTGCTGCAGCACAACATGCATGGATAGCTATCAGCTACCAGTCAAGTTTCACATGCATAGTTATTGCTATTTGGTATTTCTCTTCTCACATTAACCTACCTATAATTTATATCGTTCGTGTTATTACTTATTTGCTACTTGGTATTGTTCAAAAGAAGCAACAAAAGGACACACCCTTCACTCTTCATTATTATTTTTATTCTACTTTTTTAAAAAAATTTGGAATTACAGAGTGTGACAAAGAAAGAACATGAATCAAGGGAAACACACAAGACACAACTCTTTCTTTCTTCTACTTTTATCTTCTTTTTATGCTCTCTCTGTCTCTCTCCTCTCTCTCTCTCTGAAAAAGTGAAAAAAAAACACCCCAATTTGAATGCATACCACAGAGAAAGTAAGAGAAAGATGTGACATGGGGACCTCTCTGTAGGAGCTTTCTTTCTTGTTCAACAGGCAAAACCATCTTTTTTATCTCTCCAACCCAAAAAAAAAATGTATGTTCATTCAATTCTCTAATAATAATATCATCCATCTTTGACTGTATATACAGTTATAATCCCCCACCACCACCCTAGTCAAATTTTGAATCCCTTCCTTCTTCAGCAAATATATACGCATATGAATATGCATTTTTCTTTTTCTATTCCCTATACACCCTTCTCTAAAACCCATAATCATCCACACAAAAGTGGTACAAAAATAAAAAGAAAAGAAAAGAATATCTCATCACATGCCTTGTGATGATGATGATTGCATTACATCTACAAACTAACTGTGACAACCTCTACCCCTCAATATAATAAAATAAATTAAGCACCTTGCATATTCCACCATATCCAATTTGCAATGGCTGAAAAAAATTTAGCCATCAACAAGCAAGGCCACCTTTTTCCAATGTTTGGACTTTAATGTTAGTAACACCAGCATCTACGATTGAACTTTAAATCACATCCATATTTGCTCCATATCCATATTTAGTGCTAAAGTGTCACTTTGCCAAAGTTGGTCCCCGGTGGCCGGTTTGATTCCGACCGTCTTTCTCTTTGAGCATGTCATTTGTCCTCTACAAAGATTCTGTGTATGAAATCCCTAAACCTTTTAGAGTATAGCTTTGGATCAACGGCCGAGATAGAGGAAGAATCCACTTGTAGTGACTTGTATGCATGCTCTAGCTTTTTGGTGATATCGTAATCTTGGAGAATGTCAATGATACCAAAGTAGAGAATTACATCAGATATCTCGCCACTGCTCACTGGAGGGGTAGGATTAATGCTTCCACTACCTGTGTGCTGAAGCTGATCCAATCTAGCTTTACATACTCTCTCAGCTCTCGCAGGTGTGTTTGTTCCTAGCCGGATTAGAGGTCCCCTGGAATATAGAGAGTTGCAATATATTATGCAAAAATCAGGATGCAAACATATACATTAGGAAGAAAGCAAAATTGAAAGAAGATTACTAAAAGTTAATTATTGATTTCCTTTTTTGACTAGACTACATAACAAAGTGCATTACTTGTAAGATGGAACTATATTTTGTAAAATAATACGAAAACTACATGTTAACAACTAAGATTCTAATCCTAAGTTCCTAACAAACACCACTGCTCCATTAATATCACTGTCAACTTAACAACTGGCTCGAAAAGGAAGGTTTTCCCCAAAATACTGATTAAAATGACCCCACAAGCATTTTTTGTCAATAGAACAGCCTCAAGTCATTTTCCGGCCCATCTGAACAAACAGAATCAAATTTATGAAAGGAGATCCCCAATTCGACCACTACTCAAACGCGGATGAAAGGGATTGTAGAATGCAAAAATGATGCACTTCCAATTGTATACACATGTGTCATAACGATATTTATTTTAGACGCATGCAATTTGCTTGTTTGTTTTATGCCCTGGTCCAGACACACTAATAAAGTTCAAGGACAGGGCACATGCAAAGAACTGAAAGCAATGGCCACTGATGGGTCAATAGAGACAAAAATGACATATCACCTCTAAATCTATTAATAATAACGATGTAGCAACTAAGGCTGGTACATGTCTGCACAAATCCAAGTTCCCTTAATTGAATTGATTTCTGCCAGAAATGCCGGGTCGGAAAATATTAACTAAAGATGGTCCATCTCTACGCAAATCCAAATCCCCTTAATTGAATTCATTTCTACTGGAAATGCCAGGTTGTAGTTTAGGTAGTGGCTTAAGCCTCATACTAACATAACTGTATCCAGATTTCTATGCACAATCTTTTGAAAAATGCAAGCAAAACTATCATAAATAGTTCCCTTTTCAAAATTCATCACAATTTATTTTATACTCTTACTAGGGCAGTCAGATACAGAAGTGTTAAGAATTATTAAGAGGAAACGGCATACCGGCCTATGGGAACCCATTTCATATCCTGCACCTCATCATTTTGCATGTCTCTCTTGCCTGCCAAATCCATAATTCCACAGATTATTTATCTCGTCATGATCTAATAATAAATTCATATGAAAAGGAAAAACAAAGCTTGTACCTGAACACAACTCATCTTTTGAACTCTTCATTTCCTCAACTGAGTAATCGTCACGGAAATGAAGACCAATTAGAAGACTATAATCCATAATCCCCTCTGCTTCCAGGAACTCACAGTCTCTATCAAGTTGGCTGAGCAGAAGTTATCAAAAGAACAACACTAAGAACATCATAAAAGAAATGTTGAAAGTAAAAAGCATCATGCAACTTGGCTGCAGACTCTGTACCATATAAGCTCTTGAAACCAAGATTGTTCCAAGCGAAAGACAAAGTTAAGATCAAGGTCTTTGAGAGTGGTTGTCTCATCAATCTCCTCCTCGGGTTTATCCGTAGTACGACCATGAGAAGATCCTTTGAGATCAAACCGCTTATGAATCCGATACTCCGAACAAAATACATTGCCCATTATAATAAAGCGAGTCTGATTTTTCAAAATACCATATGTTCATTATCTTGTGTCAAGCATTTGGATAGTATATCTCAGTTTACAGCAAAATTCAATTTGAAATCATACCTTCTGACCTCCAACAGGTTTGACGCAATGAACACCAAGAAATTTCGTGACCAGGGAGTTCTTGTACTGGCAAACATGTTGATAGTAACTTGGAAGCATCCTGATGAGTACCTAAGAGAGACACAAAGTAATTATTACAATGAAGAGAAAATAACATTGTTACCAAAAGCTGAAAGTGAAATGTCACCTTATACAACATAGGTTTTTGTAGTTTTTCATATCACATTTAATGCATAAAAATTGTATAGCAAGTGGCCACTAACCTTGACTTCAGCCTTCTTCAAGGTCTTGATCATAAACCGGTCATCATGAGTGAGGTAAAACAAGCTTCCACTTTTTCCAGGGGAAGACATCTCTCTAAGTGTGTCATTGCCGCAAATAGCAAGCATGTAATCCGCAGGATCTATGGCGAATAATTCCCTTAGATGTCTAAATATCCAATAAGACAAAAAAGCACCCACCAAACATAGACATAATTAGTACACTATATACAAGATTTTCTTTGCCTAGAAATTACAACAAAATCAGTCAACAGAAGAAAATTGACATAGCCAAAAAAATATATTGACACCTGAACACCATGGGGCAGTAATCTTTCCACCTGAAGTCTACGGATTGATGCGAGGGCGTGAACTTAGACCCTTCTAGTGGAAATCTTGTCCAGAACTTCTCCTTAGGATCAAAATCTCCCGGCCTAAGCTCTCGCCGTACTGAAGCATGCTTCCCAACAGAGTACCTATAACAACAAAAAGAAACAGAAACAGTTCCTCAAAACACAGAAATCCACAACCATTCCCAAAATGAACTAACCAACAATTACCAAAAACTGTATTATTGCAACGGCAAAGAAGACAAGACAATACCTTATACCCAATTGAAGGTTAAGCATCAAATCATAACTCCTATGCCCTTTAGACACAGTGTAACCAGGTTTCTTCACATCCCCATCAACTAAACAAGGACTCCTCTGCAAGTTCCAACCACCATCATCGCCACTGCCATTGCTGCCACCACTCTCAAACTCACTCCAGTCTTTATAGAACATAGAAGCCTCCACATTATCCACAATATCACAGGTTATATCCCCAGCTTCACCATCAAGCTCCCAAATGCAAATCCTTGGAAAACTCACACTCCTCCCACCAAGACCACCATCAACAGAGACCCTCTTCTTGACTACCATCTCCACACTCCTCCTCCTACTCCTACACCTCTCTTCGTCGCTCACAAACTCCTTCCCCCAATTTCCGGAGCACGTGCTCCCATCACGCCAGGTAAACACACCTTTCCCTTTAGGAATACCATTCTCCCAAAACCCTTCATATCTGTTCCCATTCTTCCAAACCAAAACACCCTTCCCGCAAATTGCCCCGTTCTTCCACTCTCCAATGTACTCGTTCCCATTCCTCCATACATACTTTCCCTCACCTACATTGCACAAATACATATACCAGTATTCAATATGATTCAATACATTACTTGTATACAAAATTTGATGGAAAATCAGTCACAGATTTAAGAAACTTTCGAACTCAAGATAGCAGTAAATAACATAAATACGCATTTGTGAGAAAAAAATGAACTAGGTGAGCTTCTTTGTCCTCACCTTCTTGCAAATTGTGCGTCCATGAACCTTCATAGACATCACCATTAGCGTAATGTTTCTCGCCGAAGCCGTGTTTCTTGTCGGAGAGCCATGATCCTTTATACGTGTCCCCGTCAGCTCCGACGAATGTTCCAGTGCCGTGCATTTTTCCGTCGGAGAACTCACCTTCGTAGGTTGCTCCCGACGGCCACGAGAACCTACCCTTGCCGGAGGCTTTTCCGTCGCACCACTCCCCTTCGTAAATGCAACCGTCTGACCAGAGATATTTTCCGGCGCCGTCGGGGACGTTCCCAGTTAGGGTTCCAGCGTAGAGGTCACCGTTCGGTAGCGATCTGACTACAGAACTCAAACCGGAGTCACTGAAGGTGACGGCCGGTGTCACACGCCGTGACCCTGGAGGTGCTCGCGGCGGTCGGCACGGCGGAGGAAGCACCACGAGCTCGATGACGTCATCTCCTTCTTCATTATCTTCTTCTTCGTCTGATTTCTTCTTCTTTGTAGTGTGAAGCTGTTCAGACACTGGAGTGTTCACCGGCGTTGTAGTAGGATCGCCGGGGAACAGATCGGCGGCAACATTTTCCGGCGGTGTTTTGTCTTGAGTGGAGTGTGTGTATGAAGCAATGATGGCGTTGTTTTCTCTTCTTTTAATTTGTTGTTTTGGAGAGAGAGAGAGAGAGAAAAACTGAAAAACAGAGCTTAGGGAAATGAGAAATAATGCGTAGGGAACATTGCTGTTTTCATTTGGAAGAGGAGGGAAAAAGAAAAGCAGAGAGCACCTCCATTTTATTTTTCTCTACCAAACATAAGCCAGTGACGCTCTTAGACTAGAGTCACAGTGACGATTAAAATCAACGACACATAATTTGCATTAGTTTAACTTTGGAGTAAACAAAAAAAATATTCTCAAATTATTAGGCTCATTTTTATAATATCGAAATATTATTGGTGTTTTTAATGAAAATGGGTGTATTTAGTGTATTTGCATATCGGTCAACGTCAGTTGGACAGTTTCAACACGTGTAGGGTGTGTTATGCTAATTTGGGGGCGTGATGTCTACGTGTCGCATTCTGATTTGTTGGCGATACAATACGTGACATGTGGTCTGCGTGTTCTTTTTATATAAATTAAAACTTGGTATCATTTTATTGCAAAGAAGAGAATTATTTGAGTGTGTTTCTAGTGTGATGGAGAGTACCATAAATTTAGTAATGTATTACAATAGTGAGATTATACGAAATACTCATGAGAGAGTGAGTTTTGCGTGTGAGAATCCGTTTTTCGTTTGTGGTTTCAAACACCTTGACGTTCATCGAGTTTCAAAACAATCTCTGTCAAAGCATGAAAAATGATATGTTGAAGAGAGTGAGCAATATTCAATACCGGAATTTCGTTATAGTTTTTGGTGGTCTAATATAGTTTGATATTATGCCGATCGTTGACGAAGAAAGTATGTAGAATATGTTCCATATTTATCGGCAGACTCAGGTGCGACAGTGAAAGATTGAGCTGTATGTTGAGTTTAAAGATACAGAGGCAGATGTGATTTAAAATGATTCAGATATAGAGGATGATAGAGTTGAAGTATACGAAGGAATGAACAATGGTAGCGAAGAAGACTTCGAAGCTACTTATGAAGCCGACGACGAAGACGAGGATGGTGATGTGGGACGTGAGACAGCAGTGAAGAATGTAGTGGTTTCTCCTGCAGTTAGTCAACCGATGGACGTTCCATCTTTTATGCGTAACTTGGATCTTGACGCCATGCATGCACCAAAATTCTCCGAATATGTAAATAAAGGTACGTGATGAGTGTTACGATATGTTTTTCTTAATTTATATTATGAATGGTCAATGAGTGATGATTTCTGTTTTGTGTTGGTGTTCCTGATCTTGACGATGGGGAGTTCAGGATCGGAATGAAATATAGTTCTAGAAAGTCGGTCATCGCAACAATTAGAAGTTACACTATCTTTAGAGGAGTCGACTACAATGTTTATGAGCCTGAGCCATAGACGTTCTATGCAAAATGCAAGACGTATGGACGTGGGTGCGACTGGCTTATCCGAGCCAGCTTGATACAAAAAAAAAGATTGTTGAGAGATACGCAGATACAACAGTAGGTACGGGTGGCAACTGGAAAGCTCGCCCCGTCCTGCCCTGCCCCGACAAAAGCCAGCCATCTGGCGGGCTGGCCCACCACGTCCCAGCTAGTGAGGCGATCTTGAATTCCTCCCCCGCCTAGCATATAAGCCTGCCAAACCTCTTTTTTTATATAAACTATTAAATATTAAACAATATATAATTTCATAACCATTTCAATAAATTTATAGTTTCTAAAGACATAAAAAAATATAATTTTTAAATTGACAAATATTAAAGTCTTTATAATTATAAATATGTAATAAACATAATCATAATTCATAAACCAAATTTTTTGAAATAAAATAATAAAATCAACATTGTTCAAACTCCAAAGCAAAATAAACATTATCCAAAACATAAAATATAATCCAAAATATAATTTAGAACATTTTCAATTATCATCTTTATCCTCTTGTAGATCAATAACATCATAGAAATTTGTAAAAAAATGGCCTTGATAAAAAAAAGTCTGGCCCGTCGAGAAAGCTCGTTCCTCCCTGCCAAAGCCCACGGATTAGGCGATGCGGGTTAATGGGCTTTTTGTGTTTGACAGTTTTAAATTTCTATCCCGCTTTTTTTGGAAAGTTACTCAGGTTTCAGCTCGTTTGCTACCCCTAACGATAAACACACGTGTACTATGGAAACGGTTTCATAAGATCACTCCAAGTTGGACTCGGACACAGTTGCTGAGGCTATAAGGTCATTGGTTGAGACCAACCCATCCATCAATGTGAAATCTATAATTGTGAAAGTCCAGTCAAGGTTCAACTACACCATCAGTTACTGAAAAGCTTGGTTGGCAAAAAGTTTTTGGTGGTTGGAAAACTTCTTACCAAACTTTGCCATGGTAGTTTTCGATCATGGTTCAGAAGATGTATGTCTTAATTATCCAAATAGAAACGCGACCCCTGTACAACGGGAGTGAGAAGGCGGACAGTGTTAGGATACTTCACCGCATCTTTTGGAGTTTCAATCCATGCATTAGAGCGTTCAAGCATTGCAAGCCTCTGGTTCAAGTTGACAGCACACACCTTTACAGAAAATATAAATGTACATTTTTTGTTGCTGTTGCACAAGATGGGAACCATAACACTGTGCCTATCATTTTTGTCCTTGTGGAGGGGGAGACCGCTGATGCATGACACTTTTTTCTCAGTAATTTATGAAGGCATGTTGTTAGAAGAGACGGTGTGAGTATAATCTCAGATCGACATGAGTCAATCCCAGCAACAGTAAATCGTTTTGGAGGGGATTGGCAACTTCCAAGAGTATGGTGGATGTTTTTTATTAGGTACATCGGTAGCAACTTCTTAAGGGCATTTAAAGTCCCGCACTCACAAAAATTTGTTGTCAACATAGGGTATTTAAGGACGGCGGAAGAGTACAACATCAACTATAAGAGAATGCAAGAGCGAGACGAGACATATGCACGGTAGTGTGATGCAATTGGATAGAAACTGGGTATTGGCATTTGACGAGGGACATCGATAGGGCCACATGACGACAAACTTTGTCGAGTGCATTAATTCAGTGTTGAAGGGTGCCCGAAACCTCCCTGTGTTGGCGCTCGTCAAAGCAACATATTATCAATTAAACAAGCTATTTATGCGAAAGAGTACCGAGGCCCACGATTGCAAGCGTGCTGGATTTACTTATCTGTATTTTTGCAACAGTTGGTAGAAGCAAATATACAACGTGCTGAAAAATATAGTTGTGTCCGGTTTGATATATGAAACAAAGTGTTTGAGGTGCGTGAAATACCTAGTGGAAAGGTGTTGGCAATTGATCTTGCGCGGCGGACATCCGACCGTGAGCATTTTCAGGTGAAACAACTACCATGTCGCCATGTTATTGCTTGCTGTGCTAACCAGCACCTCAATTGGCAGCTGTATGTGAATGACTTATACAAGATGACAGAGGTTCGTAAGATCTACAAATTGTACCATTAGGCAATTCAGAGACATGACCTGCTTATCTGAGACCGACATTGGTTGTTAATTTCGCCTTTTGACGAACGTCGAAAGGTTGTTCCAAATTGACTCGATACCTGAATGAAATGGATTCATGAGAAATGCGTGGTTCTCGGATATGCAGTATCTGTAGTAGACAATATCATAGTCGGAGTCGATATCCTCAGCGTGTTAGACAGAGTGGAGTTGGTGATGATGGTGGTCCCAAGATCTTTCTTGGTCATTATGTTTGTATGTTTAGGTTAATTTTATCAATTAATGTTTTCAAGGTTCGTCGTGTTTGTATTTTTAAGTTAATTTTATCCGTTAATGTCTATGAGTCGTTGTGTTTCTATTATTAAGTGGTTAATTTGCGTGAGTTATTACAATTGACAGTTTATGAGATGATACATTCAAATTTGACAGAATAACTTTACAAAAGATTAACTAAAAATTACATTAACTTAATTCTAAAACAATAATTTAAAGTTCGATAAGGTAAACTTACAAAAAATTTTTTTATCTTTAATTGTAAATTCAAAATATAAAAGTGTGTACATAATTGAGTAGAGTCCTCCTATATATACACTAATTATACTTACATTTGAGATCAAGATTCTCTCATAATTGTTACTTTAACTCAGTAAACAGTGACTCTAACTAACTACACAATGTACAACTCATAGTTATTAAAATCGGACTGGACCGACCAGTTCAAGCAAAAAAACCGATGAACCGAACCCTATATCGGTTCGGTATGATAGTTAGACCGTATGAGGAAGGAAACCGATATGAACTGATCAAACTCAAAATGAATCGTTAAAAATCGGTTAAATTCGGTAAAGACCGATCCGACCGAACTGGTTGAAAATGCACGATGTATAACTCATAATTATTAAAATTGGACTGGACCGATCAGTTCAACAAAAAAACCGATGAACCGAATCTTATACCGGTCCGGTCTGATAGTTAGACCATATAAGAAAAAAAACCAATATAAACCGATCAAACTCAGAATGAACTGTTAAAAGTCGGTTAAATTCAATAAAGACCGATCCGACCGTTGGAGGGAGGGTGGGTTCGAACGATAAATACTTGTAGTATATAATAATATAATAGATATAAACTAATTAATAAATTATTAAAATTTAAAAATAATAGTTATTTTAATACAAAAATAAAATAAAAATATTTATGATAGAATAAAAATAACAAAATACTTATTGTTCCTGTTCTATATTATTTTAAAATAGTTTAATATTCTTAAAATGTTAGTGAAAACATGTATTTTAAATTTTTAGCTATTTTTTATTTTTTATTTATATAGGACCGAATTAAATGATTCAACCAATAATTTATCAGTTAAATCAATAATTCAGTGATCCAATAACTTAACCGGTTCGATTACCAATTCGATTCTGACACTATGGTACAACTCACAACTTACTAACCATTCTGTAATTGAATTTTGTATTCATCCTTAATATCCCTCTCAAATTAAGATATGGACTTTGAAATACCCTTAGTTTGCGCTTGTATCTATCAAATAATGTTGTGACAAAGACTTTGTCAATGAATCTACCACTTGGTCTTAAGAGGGTATGTGAACAATATAGAGTGATTTTTTGCTCACTAAATCTTATATTTTTTTATATTTTTTTAATTAGATTTTTATAGTACTTTTAATTTTATAATTAGATCATTTTCATGTCAAAAACGTTAAATTAAACATAATATTTATCTCAAAATATATGCGGTAAAAAATTTAATTAAATTTTAATTATAATATCTTCAATTTACAAAGAAATATTCAGGTAACTCTAATATTTTTTATACTAGAAAAAACTTAATTATAAAATTAAAAACAGTGCAACAAACAACTGAATTGAAAAGAAAATAAAATATAAAGGCTTAATTATAAATTTAATAAACTATAATAATTCAAACCTTAATTTAAGTAAAGGAGCTCTAGATAGTAGATAGGATAGGCAGGTACCTTAGAATCACACAGTATTATAGACAAAAATTATCAATATCATTCTCCAACTCATTGGAACACAAGAATACTTATGTCAAGCTTTGATGAAAGAGCAGAGAAGTGAGGCAGAGAGTAGCTAGAGAATGTAATGTGTATTACTATGAATGAAGATGTCTTACAAAAGAGAAGTGCTGAACTTATAAAAGTAAAACTGATAACATGAACAACTTTAGAATATCTATACTATAATATAAAACAATGTTCCCAAAGATAAGTGATAAGCCAAATTACTATAGTTGCTTCACTTTGTTGATAAACAACAATATTCAACTAGGTAATAAATAAACAAATAAACAAGAAAGAGGGAAAAGAAGCAATATAATAGTATACCAATGCTCTTGTTCAGTCCAACAATGAACTATTTTCCGTTTATTGTTCTTCCTAGTAGCTATAGGCAAAGGTTTGTGTGAGATTATGTTGCTTTTGGCATGTTGGTTTTGTTCCCTTGTTGCTGCTTTCATGATAATATAATCTCCATTGGCGCTGCTTTGTTCACTGCGGCCGCCACTACCTCCGTCCTGCCATGATAGAAGAGAGATAGAACTATAAGATTATGTTATTGAAATCAAGAATTGGAATTGTGTACATGGCCAGAAAAGAATTTTGCTAGAAAGGAAACCAGAAATAACAGAACTACTTTTAAAGGTGTTGGAAGTGTGAGTAGTTGCACTTTCCTGTGAGAGAAAACAGTAAGAAAGACACAATTGCAGAATACCTGATAGCATCAAATGGTGAATCACACTTTACAGATGAGTTGCATACATATACAGCACTTACACAGTTACACTATACCTTAGCTGCACTAGATCAGCACCCTTTTAACAAACTAATAATCAACTTGCTGAGGTATCATCTAATATAATTAGCAACACGACTAACTAATCCTACACATATCAACTCCTAACTTACACTAAGTGACAACTACCTAACCGATATACCAATCTTAACTAACTTTAACCAACCCCAGAATCCAAATTCTACTTGCTAATTAGATTGTTATCTTCATGCATATCCTGGCAGTTACAATGTTGTGTGGGATAAACTCATAAGAAAAAGTATAGGAATCAATTGTGTACATTAAAATTATCTACTAGTGTTGGAATAAAAAATACATATTAAAAATAAGCTAAACAATACGTGTATTTATATAGTTAATTTTAATGTCTGATTTTAATATACAAATAATACTTTTTATCTTTAATTAATCAATATTAGTCAATTTTAATATTTAAGTTTATAATTTAGGATTAAAAGTTACAATTTAGAGTCTTGAATTTTAGATAAACAAAATAATTTGTATATCAGCCAAAAGAAATTGACTATCTAATCTAGCATTACTCAATACGATTCTTTTCAAAATAGAACGAAAGAGATGTTTGTGTTATTTACTATTTCTACACCTTTCTAATAAATATCCGTTTAACACCAGTATTTTCTTTATAATTAAATAAGTGTTTTTTGTTTTATTAATTAAAATTAATTTAAATAAATAATTAATTAGTAATAACTGTATTTTATACATATGTCAATAGTGTTTGGTATATAAATAGTATTCTTAATTACAAAAATGTATACAATCAAAAGTTAGCGAACATAATAATAAAATAACTAACTTGTTTTTTGCTTTGGATTATGTTCTAATAATCAAATTCTCTTCGGAAGAGTTACTAACCTGACGAGTTTGCATTTTGCTCTTTAACACGTTTGAATAATTTTGCATTATGGGATGTAAATATTACGGAACTTATTATCATGTCTTTATATTGTGTTTTTTCCCCCCCACTTTTCAGTTGTTCTTCACAGATATGAGATCAAAGGAGGACAAATTCAATAAATTGAGGTTCATTACCAATCTCTTTCCCATATTTTTTATTTGTTAGGGGATCATTTATTTTTTATTCAAAAATCTTAATAGAGAGAAAGCGAAATGTGTTCCAAATTGAATACCAAGTGAAGGAGAATGTGATTTAATAAAATTATATCAGTTTAGCTCAAAGAATGATGCTGCAGATGAGATCAGAGCAAAATAGAAAAAGATAACTTGAGAAAGAAGAAAGTGTTATATTTAATTGTAAATTGACTAAATTCAAAATATAAAAGTGTGTACATAACTGAGTAGAGTTCTCCTATATATACACTAATTATACTTACATTTCAGATCAAGATTCTCGAAGAATTGTTAATTTAACTGACTGAACAGTGTAACTAACTGTTTTGTAGTTGAATTTTGTCTTCATCCTTAATATCCCTCTCAAACTAAGATATGGACTTTGGAATACCCTTAATTTGCGCTTGTATTGTCAAACAAATGTTGTGACAAAGACTTTGTCAACGAGTCTAACACTTTCTTGAGAGGGTATGTGAATAATATAGAGTGATTTTTAGTTTACTAAGTCTTGAAAAAAATGAAGATCCAACTCTAAATGTTTGCACCTACTATGAAGTACGGGATTTGCAACTAGAAGATATATACTTTGATTGTCAATTTTGAGAAAACCTTGTTCAATTGTGAGAGTAATTGTTCAATTTCACTAGTACTTGCTTGACACTGGTTGGTATATTGTTGATAAGATCAATAACTTGTGAGGCCAAGGCTTATGGTTTGGTTATCCCAGGTATGGATCTGGTTGTAATTGAGTGAGTATTTAAGGGTTGTATAGGTGGAAGACATACTTCTAAGCCTCTCATGGGTAAACGGTTTTGAGGTTGAGTTGAAGTATTTGGGGTTGGTTCAATTAAATGAGGGAATTTTTTTCATAAATAAAATAAGAAAAATTTATATTTTTCCAAACACCATTTTTAAACTTTAATTCTCTAAATACGATTTTTTTTGTTTAGAGCAAGTTTGCGACACCCCGAAAAACTCTATAAAAATTATAGAGTTAGTTTCACATCGGGCGAACTCCCTTAAAATGTTTTAAACCCCATGTTTTTAATCCATTTTAATCCATTATCATCATTTTATATAGATCTACAAACAATATATAGGAATATAAGAAAATACACAGACAACAAGCATGATTTCTTCAAAGATTTTTTAATTATAAATGCAAAGGTAGTTGAAGACTACTTTTGCGATATTTTTACTTCTTCTTGTTCGACTAATCCGAATCCATACTTAGAGGATTTGGAGCCTAAGGTTACAGCTTCCATGAACCATAGGCTCCAAAGACCAGTAACTATGAACGAGGTCAAAAGAACTACATTTAGTGTTCATGCTCAGAGTGCTCCTGGTGATGACAGGTTTACAGCTAAATTTTTTCACTTTTTCTAGGATTTAGTTGGAGGTGACGTTTTTAAGGCAGTGAGAAGTTTTTTTCACAGTGGTAGAATTCTAAAAAGTTTCAATCATACTCAAATTTGTTTGATTCCAAAGGTGCCAGATGCCAGTGACATGACTCAGGTACGACCAATCAGTTTGTCTTCAGTTATGTATAAAATTATTTCTAAAGTTATGGTGCACCGATTACAAGGTATTATGAATAAAATTATAAGCCCAAATCAGAGTGCGTTTCTCAAAGGTAGACTCATTTCAGATAATATTCTAATTGCCCACGAATGTATGCACTATTTGAAAAATAAGAGAAGGGGGCAGAGCATGAGATGGCTATTAAACTAGACATGAGCAAGGCTTATGATAGGGTTGAATGGCATTTCTTATGGTATATTATGGATAAGCTAGGCTTTGATGCTAAATGGATTAACTGGACTAAGGAATTGGTAACGACTGTTTCTTACTCTATTGTTGTGGAAGGTCAACCTTTTGGCTATTTTAGGCCAAATAGGGGCATCCGACAGGGTGACTTCCTATCTCCGTATCTCTTTCTTTTTTGTGCAGAAGGGCTTTCCTTCTTGCTACACAAAGCAGAGCAAAACAGATTAATTCAAGGAGTTCAAGTTAATCGGAGATGCCAAACAGTTAATCACCTTTTGTTTGCTGATGATTCAATCCTTTTTTGTAAGAGCACACCTAATACAAGTCAGAGTATTCTAGAATTGCTAGAGATCTATGAGAATTTCAGTGGGCAAAAAGTCAATTTGAATAAGTCGGCTATCTTTTTCAGTCACAACACACCTCAGAACACAAGACTAACAGTTGCTCAGACACTAAATATTGAACATATCGGAGCACAAGACAAATACCTGGGGCTCTATAGTTCAAAAATCAAAGAAAGCAACCTTTGGAGCTATCAAGGATAAAGTTCAGAAGAGGATTATGGGTTGGAAAAGAAGTCTATTGTTATCAGGTGGTAGGCACACGCTATTGAGAGCGGTGGAGGAGGCGATTCCTATTTAAACACTCTCTTATTTCAAGCTCCCGGACACGCTATTGACTGAGATTCATAGCATGCTCTCGCAATTTTGGTGGGGTCAAAAAGGCACAGAACGAAAAATGGTTTAGATTAAATGAGACACAATGACGAGACCGATGAAAGATGGAGGGCTGGGGATCAAGGACCTAAGGGCGCAAAATTTGGCTTTATTGGACAAGCAATGTTGGCGTCTAATGAAATACCCTAATTCTACTCTATCAAGAATGCTCAAAGCTAAATATTTCAGATATACAGATTTCCTACATGCAGAGATAGGAAGCGTACCGTCGTGGGCTGGAGAAGTGTTCTTGAAGGGCACAAGGTGATCGAGAAAGGCTTGTTATGAAAAATAGGCTCTGGTACTAATGTTCGCATCTTCCATAACCCCTGGCTTCCACCACAAGTGTCCCTTAATGTCCCTCAAAATACACTCACACTCTCGCCAAATCTGCAAGTGTATTACGTTAGTGCGTTATTAAATCCTGATAGAAACTTGAATAGAAATCTGATTGAGTCAATTTTTTCAGTTGATATATGCAATAAATTTTTTTCAATCAAACCAACAGAGGAGGAGGATGAAGTTAATTGGTGCCGGACAAAATCTGGTATATATGAAGTTGGGTCAGGATACAAAATTGCTTATGGATTCTTTCATTCTCCTACTTCATTGAGGCCCCAGAACATACAGAACAAGAGAGTCTGGAATAACATTTGGGAATTGAAATTACCTCATAAAATTAAGATTTTTCTATAAAAAAGTCTTCATGAAAAGCTTCCGGTGTTGCAACAAGTTCACAGCCGGTTCGAATCCACTCATGCCACTTGTCCAAGATGCATGTTGAAGGTTGAATCAATTTCTCATGCTTTGTTCCAATGTCCCCTGTCTTCAATAATATGGAGCCTAAACTTAATATCCCCTGACCTATGGATGAGAGAAGAAGAGACCTTTTTCAATTGGTGGCAACGAGTCTTATCCTGGGCAACAGCTCAATTCGATGGTAGACAAAAGACTCCTCATAGCAGCGCTGTGTTGAAGCACTTGGAAAGCGAAGAATCAGTATATTTTTGAGAAGGTAATAAGCCCGGTACCAAAGATAGTGAAAGAAGCCAGCAATTTAGTGTGTGAACTCGTGAGCCATACCTGATAGATGCTGCTAATTTTCTTTACTCTTACTTTACTCTTTTCTAAACTCTTAGTCTTTCAGTCACAGTTGGTGATAAATGGAAATACCCAACTCTTTTGTACTTCCTTAAGGAAACACTTTTATTTTATATTAATAAAATAACATTTTTTTTGAAAAAAAGGTTGTTTTTGTTCTTTTAGAAATTAATTATAAAACTATTTTAATTTAAAAATTAAAATTTAAAATTTTATAGGTATATTTTTTAAATTAAGTTTGTTGTGTAAAAATTAAAAAATATTAGTGATTTTAATTTTCTTACTTATAAAAATTATATAGATGATATATTAATAAAAATGACATTGTTAATTGTTATTATCAATCTTATTTATTTGTTATTAGTTATTTTAAAATGTTAAAATTTACATCTTTGATATTATATATACGTGAGTAGTTGACATAAATATTTTCATCTGTTATATTTATTTTAGATAAAATATTATGTCAACTTTTTTATTATCTATTATAAAATATATAATTAGCTTATGTGAATTATAATGACTAATTTAAATTAAGTACACCTAAGATTTAATAATATAATTCTAATAATATAACTTAATTGATCTATTTATCTTCGTCTCTTCTCCTCCTATCTAAGTCAGTTAGCCATTTTACTGTACATTACTCTTTTGTCTCTCTTTAATCTTGTCTCTGTTATACTATCACCGTGCCTCTACCATGTTAGGCCGTCAAAGTCCCACCACCATGCCAACATGTCAATGTCCCACCACGATACCAACACACTGCCGTTTGTCCTATGCGAGTCTCGCAGCAACACCAACTTGCAGATTCAACATAACGCTGCCACGTCGTTGCTAATTTGTCTTTGCTTCTTTCTCATTTTACCTCATTTTTTTTTCACTACTTCTTTCTTACCAACACTCGTTATCATGCTCCACTAGGCTTCTGCCTTGATTCTCACCAACCACGCATTTACCTATGGCCTTTTTTTCCAACACGCGTAATTCTACCACTATCAATTATTTATCCTTCTCTTTAATAGAATTTAAATTAAAAAAATTAAATTTTAAACTTTGAATATAATATAAATCTATTTAATCCAAATTATATTATATTAAAATAAGATAAATAATATAAAAAACATAAATTTTTGTGTTTATATATATACATACAACTTATATTTATTTTTTTTATATAAAAATTTCTAATATTATTTCATAAATATATACTTACACAAAATATGTTTTATTTTAAAAAAAATTTGTCCTCTTAAAATTAATTATAAATTTGTTTTATTTTTCTGTAATTAAATTAAAATTTTAATTCAAATTAAATAAATTTAATGTTAAGAGATATTTTAGTATTTTAAATTAATTCTAAAAGAGTATTTAATTTTTTTCAATTATTTTAATTCTGTTTTTTGTTTTTCATAATTTTATAATGATTTAATGTCAAATAAAAAATAAAATAAATTAAATTAAAATAATAAAACAAACAATTTTAACAACAGAATTTTAATACTCCTTTTTCTTTTTCTTTTGAATTATGGGGTATTAAATACAAACGTTTTTTTTTTCCTTTTTTTAGTTAAAAGATTCTAAAATTTTATATAACTTTAGAGTATCAAATCACGTGCAAATTTAATTTTAGTGTAAGAAATTCAATTCAATATTTTTCATAGGATTCCAACTGCATTTCTGGTTCTCGGTTATATTCGATTTTCACTCTTATGATCCTACCTCTTTCTCATAAAAAAAAATCTCATTATTTTGCAAGTTACCAGCTAAGGAAGAAATAACTTCCAAACTCATTATTCATATTGGCTTCCAAGCTAATTCTGAGCCACCTTTAATATTCTCTATCAAGCTCCTGCTACACACTTCATACCACGTGTAGCTATATATGTGATTAAAATAGAATATCTCTATATATCTATACAGATTTACATCTATATCGTAGTATTGCCCTTAACATAATCATCGACTTTAGATATAACTCAGCCACCGTTGCATTGTCATTCAAAAAAACTATAAAATCAAATATTATTAATCAGAAGACTTATCAACTACAATCAAATTTAGGATATTTTTGTTTATTGTCAAAACACACTCTTAAAATTATTATTATTAATAGATGTATATTATCAAGTCACACATTCTTACACTTTTTTATTTTTAATATTGGAAAAAATTTGGTGTATTATAACGTTATGGGGTTGTATGGTGCTTCACCAAACTATGACGGCTGGGATGAAGAAATCGGACGGACCGATTTCACCACGGAAATCGGACGGTCCGATTTAGGGGCTGGAAAGGAACACAAATCGGACGGTCCGATTTGTGCCCCCAGCCAGGTGTCACGCATGCAAGTTTGGTCCGGCACCCATTGTATGTAAAGTTTCGTGAATGAACCCCTCCCTCATTCTTTCACTTTCAGCAACCCTCTCTTCCTCATCAATCCCTCTCTAACCCCACAGTCATGGCCCTCCATTTAAGACATTGAGAAAAAAAAAATTACACCACTTTGAAACAATGCCTAGAAAAAGAAGAAGATTAAGAGATGTTAATCGTCCGGAGCTTCACATTACAAATTATCTTGATCATCCTAATTATGATATAAGTTTTTATTTTAAAAAATTTTATTTTAAGTAAAATAATAATTATTATTAAGTTAGAGATTAGTAAATTATTATGATGATAATGTTAGAAATTAGTGTAGTAATAGTAATAGTAGTAGTGTCTGAATACTTTAATATGATTAGTTAAATTTTAGGAATTAGTAATGTTAGAGTATAATAATGCAGAGATTATAGATTAGTGTAATAAGATTATTTAGAAAAAAAAAAGGATTATGATACATTATAATAAAATAATAAATTAATTATTGTTGTTAGCAAGTGAATGATAATAATAATGCTGTTATTAAAAATAGAGAGATAATAAATAAAATAATGAATATTAATGATTATTATTGAATTTATTGGAATAATAATAATAATAATAATAATAATGATAATAATAATAATAATAAGTCATACTGTTTTTTTTATTATACCTATTAGTTAAAATAAAATAAAAAAATGAATGAAGAGAAATAATGATTTAATGATCTGATTTAATAATCTGATTTAATGATTTAATGATAATCTAATTTAATAATTTGATTTCCTTATGTAAAGTTTTTATTTTTGAATAATCTGATTTAATGATAATAATAGTGATAATATTAGATTTTATTAGTAATATATATTATAATGGCATTAAGTAGAGACTAAACATGTATGTATGTATGATTTTATTATTAGGTGGTTAGAAATAGAAATTAAAATAGGAATTAATTATGTATGTATGTATGAATGATATGATTAGTAAACCGGTGAACTGGATTTTTTTTAATGTATTTTAGTTAAAATAAAATGAAGAAATGAATGAATGAATGAAAGAAGAAGAAAAATAAGACCTGTACATATTAGATTGGAGTAGGTAGCTATTGATATATTATATTGTTGTTGTTATTATTAGTAGTAATTGTTGTTGTGGATACGTTTTACTGGTTATTTGGTAATGATAGTATGATTTGATCAATTTAATTTGATAATTAATTAATATTATATTTTTGTTTAGGGTTCTCGAATGTTGCAATGTGACCACTACATGCCGCCGGATCGGTACAATCCAATAGTGGAGGGGTATTTACGGGACACCGGCTTTTATCATGTTTAACAGATTGGAGTTGTCCAATGTCAGTCGGCATTGATTAATGCTCTGGTCGAGAGATGGCGCTCTGAGACGCATACTTTTCACTTTCCGGTTGGTGAGTGTGCCGTGACACTAGAGGATGTGGCGCTAATTCTTGGTCTTCCGACAAATGGTTTACCAGTTACGGGACCGACAATGAGCAGTTATGAGGCTTTAGAGGTCGAATGCTTGGATCAGTTTGGTGTTGCACCAATGAAGACAGACTGCAAGGGAAGTTTCATTAAGCTGGTTTGGTTTCGAGCATTGAAAAATCGATTAGTGTTGGTTGATGAGGTCCAGATTCATAGGTACGTGAAGTGCCATATAATGTTATTGTTTGGGACCGTTATGTTTGGAGATAAGTCTGCGGCAGGAGTGCACTGGAAGTTTCTGCCGTTACTCCGTAACATTGGCGGGATCATACAGTTCAGTTGGGGATCGGCCTGCCTGGCACACCTGTATAGATCGTTGTGTAGAGCAACTCGTGTCGACTGCAAGGAGATTGATGGTCCACTGACATTGTTGCTTGCCTGGGCATGGATCCGTCTACCATTCATTGCGCCGATTCCAAGCAATCATCAAATCTTTCCGATTGCAAATAGGTAAATTTAATTACTAGACGCTTTGAAATAGTGTATTTTACCTTGTATTGATAAATGTAAGTTAACGAATCTCTTGATGTCAGGTGGCAGAACTGGGAACGTGAGAATCGGCCATACAGATATCGTACCCTTGAGAACTATAGGAGAGATCTGGATCTTCTGCAAGAAGGACAGGTTTGTTGTAATAAATAAGTAGTTCTTTTCGTTTACTCGTGTTATTATTCTGTGTGTAATCGTTGGTTACTTGTATAATGTATGTAGTTTGTTTGGGAGCCTTATGCAATTGGAAAGACCGATCCGGACGTGATTCGACATCCGTCAGCATGCAGCTATTTGGAGTGCCAGAGTTCCACTTATATCTTTTGAATGTATTGAGTGGCATGCATCTGATAGACATATTGAATGAACCGACTTGGGCAAATGAACCGGTCGTAACAGTTTCTCCTAAACTAATAACCCATGTGCAAATCATACTTTTAGAAATCTTAATTTAAATTAATGGCGCACCTGCATTTACATATTGAGGAAACTCCGGTGCATGCATGGCCTCCAAATCCAACGACCGCATGAAACTCGGCTCCACAAACGGCTCCTGATTTGCTAGTGCATTTGCCACATCCTCCACATCTGCCACCATAGCATCATCAGCTTGATCTTCGTCTACACCCGGATCAACGACTACGTAGTTACTTTCGAACTCTTCTTCACTATCACTGTTGTAATCCTGCAATTCAATATCTCAGTCTGCTGCAGATTGCTCGAACTCGATATATAATTCGATAAACGATATTCGCGACCGACTTTCGAGATACACTGAAAACATTTCTTGCATGCTCGCTTCGTCTGTCACGTATTTCGTTTGAAATTGCACAAACCCACCAAATACAGATATGGGATATCTGTACAGAATACACGATACAATCCTTGTTGTTTAGAATACACGATACTATCCTTGTTGTTTGAGAATCTATCTTCTCACAAATGATACCTTTTAATTCTTCAAATGACAGTGTAAATGGAATAATAATATCTAATGGATTTTGACACACAAATTTCACTCCTTCTGATGTTTGTAATAAAATTTGACCATCATAATACACTTTTAATCTTACTCTATCATCCATGATAATAGAGAAGAATAGATCTACAGAAGAAGAAGAAAAAGAGATCTAAAGAGAAAAATGTTGAGAGTTGGCGAAGAAGAGGAATGAAATGGGTTGAGTAGGTAAATCTATATATATATATGACACTCAAATCGGACCGTCCGACCGCATGCATGAGCATTCGATATTTTTGGAACAAAGAAATCGGACGGTCCGATTACAAAACAGCCCGCCAAAAGTTTTTTGAACCTAGAAATCGGTGGGTCCAATTTTGGTTCTTATTTGAATTCTTCCTTAAATCGTACCGTCCGATTTCAATGCACCAAACTTCACTTCACACAAATCGGACGGTCCAATTTGTGTCCCCTAACTCCATGCAAGAAATCGGACCGTCCGATTTCAATCTGTCAGCTAAACGCCGTCACACTCTTGTTAAACACCTATGAACTCTATAACCCAGCGTAACACCAATCTAACCTTTATATTCAAATAAATTACCCACATTCTTATATTGTTACTTTTAATAGATATATATTCCTATCTCATGGTTTTTTTTACAGGTCTAATTAGGCCATCTGTTGCCCTATTATAATGCGATGCTTTGGGATATAGATTCTAAGAATTCTAAGAAAACATGTAAATAATTCTGGAAAGTTTTTAAGTATATTAATATATTAATATTTTAATAAATTTTAATTGTTGATTTTAATTATATATTATATATATTTTTTATAATTAAAATTAACTATTAAAAATTATTAAAATACCATTTCTATTTAGCATATCCTCCACCCATAAAAAAAATGCAATTTCTACATAAAAATAATTAAAATAATGTAGTTATATTGTATAAATAATTTAAAAAATTTAACCAATTAAATATTTATTAAATTAGTGAAAATTATACTAACTAATTAAGAGTGAGGAAAAGATGTATGATAATAATGATTTTGAGCTTGTGTTTTGACTGAAACAAATATAATAATTGAAGAAATGAACTGTACTTAGTTTTTGATGAACAAACAACATGGATAAAAAAAAATAAAGTTAACCCAAAAAAACATTTCCATGACAAAAAAGACTTTCAGTCAACGCCTTTCTTTTTTCCCGCCTCTTCCAAATGAAAACGGCAATGTTCCCAATGCATTATTTCTCATTTCTCTAGTCACTGTTTCTCTCTCCAAATGAAATAGAACAACAAAAAAGCAACGGCAACATCATTGATTCATGCATACACACTACTTCAAAGATAATACGGCCGGAAATTATTGCCGCCGATCTGAAACTCAAAAAAGAAAAAAAGATGCAGTAAACGCTTCTCACTGTGTCTGACTCTGAACTGAACAGCTTTATCACTACCAAGAAAAAAATCAGAAGAAGATAATGAAGAAGGGAATGACGTCATCGAGCTGGTGGTGGTTCCGCCGCCTATCGGGCGCCGCGAGCACCGCCAGGGTCACGACGCGTGACGCCGAACGTTACCTTCACAGACTCCGGTTAGAGTTCTGTAGTCAGATCGCTCCCAACGGTGTCCTCTACGCCGGAACCCTAACCGGGAAGGTAGCCGCGCTGGAAAATAGCTACGATCGGACGGTTGCATGTGCGAAGGGGAGTGCCGATGGTTCTGGTGGTCGTCGGAGCAACCTACGAAGGTGAGCTTTCCACCGGAAAAATGCACGGAGCCGGAATGTTTGTCAGAGCTGACGGAGCACATACAGAGCTGACGGAGCCGGAGTTTTCCACGCGTGGACGCACAATTTGCAAGAAGATGAGGTCAAAGAAGCTCACGTAATTTATTTTTTACTGCTATCTTGAATTTGAGAATTTCTTAAATTGCGATTGACTTTCTCATAAAATTGAGTATTATCTCTGTTTTTGGAGTTTTTGGGGTCTTCTGGTTCTTTTTTGGATTATTATCTCTATTTGATCTACTTTTGTCAATGGAGACAATGGTTTTTCTTTCTGATTTGACCAAACTGCTTTAGACAATCATCTTTTGCCTTATCCTAAAGCTTTCTTTTACAACTTTCTCCTAGATACCTTCATTCCTTGTCTTTGTGTTCTTGCATATCCACTCATCTACAAAGTTCTCATGTATGCTCAATGTGCTTTTTATACTCCTCTTTGCACCTAGTTTTCCAGCATTCACTAGCCACAGGTTCCTTAGCTGTTCAGTAGAATATTTGCTGGTGTTTTCACACTTCATGATTACAAATTTGAGATGAAGCATTTCTTGATTTAATACATCCAGTTTTGAATATTGACCCCGGCAATTTTGATATGAACCCCAGTTGTTACCTACAATACAAAACGTTACTCTCTTATTATACTTTCAAACAATGTTCTTCATCTTACTTTTAACATCCCTTTTATCCAGAATTACTCTCAGCTTCTCAAATTTAAATATGGACCTCCAATGAATTTTTCATTTTGAGGCGCGTAATACTTGGATTTATAATTCTAAGCTATCCTTTTCCTTTGTTGGGAGTGGATCCTCTCCAGTGAATAAAAAACTGGATGGTGTGCAGTGTTTAATCTAACCATTTATCACTCTCTTTCTCTTATTTATTTCTGGTCCCACTATTAAAATCAAAGATGAGAAATTAGACTGTATTTTGTCAAGTGTATAAGGAAAAGATACTTAACTAAAGAATATATGAATGATTCAATCCAAATCAGATTTGTTGGCTATGCTTTTTGTATGATCCCACTAAGGAGATACATGGAGTCCATTATTTGAGTTAACTATTCCACATGAGCATCGCATGCAGTTTTGGAAAGTTTTTAAGTATATCAGTGTATTAATATTTTAATAAATTTTAATTGTTGATTTTAATTATATATTATATATATTTTTTATAATTAAAATTAACTATTAAAAATTATTAAAATACCATTTCTATTTAGCATATCCTCCACCCATAAAAAAAATGCAATTTCTACATAAAAATAATTAAAATAATGTAGTTATATTGTATAAATAATTTAAAAAATTTAACCAATTAAATATTTATTAAATTAGTGAAAATTATACTAACTAATTAAGAGTGAGGAAAAGATGTATGATAATAATGATTTTGAGCTTGTGTTTTGACTGAAACAAATATAATAATTGAAGAAATGAACTGTACTTAGTTTTTGATGAACAAACAACATGGATAAAAAAAAATAAAGTTAACCCAAAAAAACATTTCCATGACAAAAAAGACTTTCAGTCAACGCCTTTCTTTTTTCCCGCCTCTTCCAAATGAAAACGGCAATGTTCCCAATGCATTATTTCTCATTTCTCTAGTCACTGTTTCTCTCTCCAAATGAAATAGAACAACAAAAAAGCAACGGCAACATCATTGATTCATGCATACACACTACTTCAAAGATAATACGGCCGGAAATTATTGCCGCCGATCTGAAACTCAAAAAAGAAAAAAAGATGCAGTAAACGCTTCTCACTGTGTCTGACTCTGAACTGAACAGCTTTATCACTACCAAGAAAAAAATCAGAAGAAGATAATGAAGAAGGGAATGACGTCATCGAGCTGGTGGTGGTTCCGCCGCCTATCGGGCGCCGCGAGCACCGCCAGGGTCACGACGCGTGACGCCGAACGTTACCTTCACAGACTCCGGTTAGAGTTCTGTAGTCAGATCGCTCCCAACGGTGTCCTCTACGCCGGAACCCTAACCGGGAAGGTAGCCGCGCTGGAAAATAGCTACGATCGGACGGTTGCATGTGCGAAGGGGAGTGCCGATGGTTCTGGTGGTCGTCGGAGCAACCTACGAAGGTGAGCTTTCCACCGGAAAAATGCACGGAGCCGGAATGTTTGTCAGAGCTGACGGAGCACATACAGAGCTGACGGAGCCGGAGTTTTCCACGCGTGGACGCACAATTTGCAAGAAGATGAGGTCAAAGAAGCTCACGTAATTTATTTTTTACTGCTATCTTGAATTTGAGAATTTCTTAAATTGCGATTGACTTTCTCATAAAATTGAGTATTATCTCTGTTTTTGGAGTTTTTGGGGTCTTCTGGTTCTTTTTTGGATTATTATCTCTATTTGATCTACTTTTGTCAATGGAGACAATGGTTTTTCTTTCTGATTTGACCAAACTGCTTTAGACAATCATCTTTTGCCTTATCCTAAAGCTTTCTTTTACAACTTTCTCCTAGATACCTTCATTCCTTGTCTTTGTGTTCTTGCATATCCACTCATCTACAAAGTTCTCATGTATGCTCAATGTGCTTTTTATACTCCTCTTTGCACCTAGTTTTCCAGCATTCACTAGCCACAGGTTCCTTAGCTGTTCAGTAGAATATTTGCTGGTGTTTTCACACTTCATGATTACAAATTTGAGATGAAGCATTTCTTGATTTAATACATCCAGTTTTGAATATTGACCCCGGCAATTTTGATATGAACCCCAGTTGTTACCTACAATACAAAACGTTACTCTCTTATTATACTTTCAAACAATGTTCTTCATCTTACTTTTAACATCCCTTTTATCCAGAATTACTCTCAGCTTCTCAAATTTAAATATGGACCTCCCAAACCACGTCAGTTAAGACCACGTCACCATCTTCTATGCCACTTAGTCATGAATTTTTCAATCTGAGGCGCGTAGTAATACTTGGATTTATAATTCTAAGCTATCCTTTTCCTTTGTTGGGAGTGGATCCTCTCCAGTGAATAAAAAACTGGATGGTGTGCAGTGTTTAATCTAACCATTTATCACTCTCTTTCTCTTATTTATTTCTGGTCCCACTATTAAAATCAAAGATGAGAAATTAGACTGTATTTTGTCAAGTGTTGAAAAAACTGAAGAGGATCCATTTCCTTCTTTATTAAATGAAATTGTATAGTCCGTCTGAGAAGCTTGTTTTTCCAATATGTTCTAATATTTTTTAATATGTGTATAACATATATAAAAATATAAATACGTAATGATTAATTTTTACTATTCATAGACCAATTTTATTTTACACTTTTCATTCAATCAGATTGTAATAGGATGTAAGTTTACATAAGGGGTGTTAGATTAAAAAGCAAAATCAATATAGAGCACAAATATCATAGAATTGGTCAATTAAAAATAAAAAGATTATAAAAGAAATTAGAGAACTCCTCATAAGATAAGTTAAGTAAAGTTTAGAGAACTCCTCATAAATATCATAGAATTGGTGAATTAAAAATTCTAATAAAAAAGATTTATAATAGTACTTAAAAGATAGTGTTTATTTATCTAAAAAGATTATAAGATAATATTTAATTTAAAAAATATAAAAATAACTTATTTTTAAAAAATTAAATACTAAAAAAGATAAATTAAGCAAAATTTAAAGAACTCCTCGTAGATACTATAAAATTGGCCATATTGAAAATTCTAAGCAGAAGAAGTACCCGTAGTCTAATTTGGATTCCTAAAAAGAAGAAGAAGAAGTAGTTAATCCAAGGATGAGTGAAGAAGAATTTGATCCTTTCTCAATTATGAAAATGTTGGAGGTGCCTCTTCCGGACGCAGAGCTGTTTGCCGCAGACGTGGGACCATCTCAGTTTCAGTCGCCCTCATCCTCCAATGTGCCTCTTCCGGAGTTTCCAATTGGCAATCAACAGCCTCTGCCTCCTCTGCCTCTGCCTCTGTCTCTGCCTCAGCCTCAGCCTCCGCCTCCTCTGCCTCTGCCGGAGTTTGCAGCCAATGTGCATCTGTGGCAGTGCCTCCGCTGCAGTTTGCCCCCAATGTCGGTGGTAATCAACAGCCTCAGCCTCAGCTTCCGCTTCCATCGCAGCTTGCCACCGATGTGCCTCTGCTGCAGTTTGCCGCCAATGTCGGTGGTAACCAACCGCCTCAGTTGCAGCTTCCGCCTCTGCATGAGTTTCCCGCTGACGTGTGTGGCTATCAACAACCTCAGGCACAGCCTGAGCCCGTCTGGAGTGAGGATGAGAACAAACAGTTTGAAATAATTATTGCTGAATGTCTTCCGGAAGAAATGCAGAACCGGTGGGAGGCTGTGGCTGCTTGTCTCCCCGGGAAGACCCCCGAGCAGATACAGGAACGCTTCCAGGAGCTCCTCACCGACATCAATCTCATCCATAAATCTTATATCAATCTGCATCACACCTCCATCGCACCTGCTGCACCTCCCACCACATTGGAACGCAATCCACTCTCCCTCCCCGGAACAAGTGAACAAAACCAACCTGCCAACACCAACATAATCGAACACCAACCTTTAACTAAGACTACTGAAAGAAAGAAAACAGTTCATTGGACTCAACAAGAGAAAGAGTATGTATTATTCTATTCTTTTTTCCTCCTCTTTTATTTATTATTATACGAGCATCATCATATCCTTTCTTGGACTCAAAAACCAAAAACACATCAATAAACCAAATGCACATCAATATTATCTAAATGTCTCAAATCAAAAAATGTAACATCAACGTTTCAAAGCACAGTTTTATATAATAAAACACGTAGTAAATCAAATCTAATAGATTCGAATTAGATGAAAAATATTAATTGAATGAAAATCGAATCAAATGATTCGAATTAAATACATGATTAAAATGCTAATAAATCGAATGAATTGGCTTCGACTTACATGTTCGCTTCGTCTCCCATAATTCAAATCTAATAAATTTGATTTGCGTGAACTTTGGCTATAAAATTTTTGTTTTGAAATTTATTTAAAAAACTAATACTAAAAATTTATTTAAAAATTATCTTCTAAAAACTAATTTAATAAATTATTTTGAAAAACAAAAATTTTATAGTTAAAGTCTACGCAAATCGAATCTATTATATTCGAATTTTGGGAGATGAAGCAAATATGTAAATCGAAGTCAATCCACTCGATTTATTAGCATTTTAACCATGCACTTAAATTCACTTGATTCGATTTTCATTCAATTAATGTTTTTCACCTAATTCGAATCTATTGGATTCGATTTATTACATGTTTTAAATTGAATTTAATCAATTCAATTTATACAGAAATATGCTTTGGAATCTTGACGTTGCATTTTCTGGTTTGAGACATTCAAGTAATATTAATGTGCATTTGGTTTATTGAGGTGTTTTGTCCAAAAAATAAATAAAAAAAAGGTTTGATATCTAAAAATATGTTTTTTTTCTGAAATAAAATAAAAAAATATTATTTTTCAATTTTAATTTCTTAAATACGATTTTTTTTCAAAGCAAGTTCGCCGCACCCTGGCAACTCCCCTTCAAATTCTAAAAAATGGCTAACTCAAATTCTTAAACTTCACAACCGACAATGGTAATCATTATCATCGTCTTTAGAGTAAAGAGAAATGAGTAATATTTCTAATAAAAATAATGATTTTTTTTCAAATTTATAATGAAAAAAAATTTCTTGTTAAATATGACTTATTCCCATGTATATTTTTGTCAGTAATATTGAAGAAGTCATGGTTGTTGTCTATGTATTTTTGTGTACTCCCATATACCCTTGAAGATCATGATAATGGCTTAAAAATTTGAGTTACGTCGATTTGGAAAAAATTCAAATGAACTTTGCCAGGGGTCAGGTGAATTCGCCCTAAATAAAAAAGATCGTATTTAAAAAATTAACATTAAAAAATCATGTATAAAAAATAATTCATTTTTCTATTTTATTTCTGAAAAAAAATCCTCTAAAAATATCATATACCATTGTAATTTTTTAATAAATTTTGTTAATAATTATTTTAAAAAATGTGTCTTCACAGGTTATTTCTTAGGGGATATAAAGAATTAGGACGTAATTGGAAAAGAATTTCGGAAGATTATGTCAAAACAAGAACGAAAGAACAAGTTGCTAGCCATGCACAAAAAGTTCTAAAAAAATTAGCTGAAAAAATAGAAGAAATAACATTTGTGATGAATGATAGTAAGTTATCTTCTCATTCTTAATTAGTTAATGTAATTTAATTCTCACTAAATTAAAAAATATATAATTCATTATTTTAAATTCTTTAAATTATTTATGCATGGTAGTTACATTATTATAATTATTTTTTATGTAGGAACTATATCATCATCTGAGTTTTTTAATGGATGAAGGATTTGTTTAAAGAAGACTACTCCAGCAAAAATAATACTGGAATGAATTGAAGAATTTGTTTAGGTTGAATATATATATAGTAGGGTAATATATTTAGTTTGAATTAATTATTACCTTAGTTTTTTTTTAAAGCATTATAATAGCGTAATAGATGGATCACCTAAGTTGGTAAAAAGTAATGTAAACATGTGACCATAGAAAAATAGTGAATTTAATTATAATAATAATTTGTTTATTAAAAATATTTTATCTTTTAGCTCTCCGGCTTTAATGATAATGTCAAAAAAAACTGTGAATTAGATTCGAATTATAATTTTAGTGACTATGCCAAAAAAATTATCAATAGAACGAAATATCTTTTTAAAGAATTATTATTTAAAATATATTAATTAAACAAACAGGTTTAATACTTAATATGGTAGTCATTAGAAGAGGGTTGAGTGTTACTGTGTTAGTATAAGATTATATGAAAATTGCAAAGTATTTGATAGTCATACATACAAAAATACGAAAATAATTCTATAGTCATAATTATAATCTAACTTTATAAGTAATACAATAAAATTATATATAAATAAATAACTAAATTTTATCTATATCTATAGTCATATTTTATAAATAATATAATCAAATTATATTTATGTTTATAATTAAAATATGAATAAAAATACAAAAAATGATCATGATAGTTAATTTTTTTATTATTTTTATTGTGAAAAGTTTAATTATTTTAATAGTTAATTACTTTTTAAAAAAGATAATTGAATAACATAAAAAAGTTTTATTGAGAATAATTTATTTAGATGTGATTAAAAAATAATTAAGTAATTATATATGGTAAAAAATTAATATTATTAAAAGATAAAATTAAAAATAAAGTTTATTTAAAAATAAAATTAAAAATTATGTTTTTTTCTTTTTTCTAAAATTTATCTACGAGTAATTCTATAAGTATGTTATGATGAATAAAATTATTAAACACATACTGAAATTTATTTTAGTAAAATTTATTTTTATTCTGTTAAACGTTAAATAAACTATTGAAAGGAATTTTGTTCCTTCTGTTAGAGAAAAATGATAAATTTTCATACTTCCATTATGTTATGACAATAATTTGGTCCTATTATTTTTAAAGTTATGATTGCATTTTATGATTTTTTTACTTTTATCTATGAATTTTTGAATTTGCAAANATAATAAGTATGTCACAGTAAAAAAAGAAGCACATCACCAAATAATTTATCATCCGAATTATAAATGGATTAAATCGATAATAGAAGGGCTAATACAAAAAAAATCGATAACAGGACTAGAGACTTACAAAACCTTTCTTAAGTTCACAGAAAAAATGTTTATATTTGTGTAACATATAAAATAATTACCATATTATTATATACACATATATATGGTTTAGGGTTTAGGTTTAAAGTAAAAAAAGTCCAATTGATTTAAAATAAATATTTTTTTAATATTTGATTAAATTATTCTTGTATTTAGTACATTTTTTTGGGACCTCCTCTTAGTTAAATATATAATCATTATAATTTGTTTAATTATTATTGTTAAAGGTATTTATTTGCAAATTAGATATGGCTAAAATTTCGATACAATCTACACTAAACTCATTAGATCAAATTCGATATCCACACTTTTTGTGTTTGGATCTAATATCTAATATATTCGTAAAATAAAAAAAATAAAATATAAATTTTAAACATTTTTACTTCTATGAACACTTTTTATGTTTATTTTTTTCTGAA